>NC_074702.1:11030004-11330004 GCF_029448725.1 Salvelinus fontinalis
AACAAGTTAAAAACCTTTGCCAATACCACTGTTGATGTAGTAAAATGTATAACTGTATAAAGACTGTACAGACTGTATAAATGAATGATAAATGTACAGTAGTATAGACTTAAATAACTAGATTCTAAACCCCTCACTCCAAAGCAGTCTGACACCCACACTGCTGTGAGGTTATATATCAATCAATCAAGCCACGTCTTTGTTGTACCACAATTAAAACCTCCCCTATCAAAATCTCTCTTATACCAAATTAGCTGTCATGATCTGACGGGGGACAGAATACATTGGATTTGCATTGAGAAGACATAAAACATACAAAATATAAGGAGACAGCAAATCTATACAGTGAAAAGTGAGCTAAAATTCCCCTGCTCTACTTATATTAATTACCTCAATCAATGGGAATGCTGTAGGTCAGTTATCCATCCTCCACCTCCACCACTACTCTCTGGCAGAATGCCTACCAGGCCCCGGAACCACATCCAAGCACAGATCTAGGGTCTGTGGCAACACCACTGCTTCAACCTTGTTGGTGTTATAAGGCGCCTGGGATTGGTCTTGGGTCAGTGGTTAGGAGGTACTGTATTGTCCACTGCTTTCACCCTTTCGGCTGTGAGACACACACACACACACATGTGTAGACAGATACACACACACACACACACACACACACACACTTAGCCCCCTCCCAGACACGTGTGTAAACACTATGATACACACACACACTTAGCCCCCCTCCCAGACACGTGTAAACACTATGATACAAACACACACTTAGCCCCCTCCCAGACACGTGTGTAAATACTATGATACACACACACTTAGCCCCCTCCCAGACACGTGTGTAAATACTATGATACACACACACTTAGCGCCCCTCCCAGACACGTGTGTAAACACTATGATACACACACACTTAGCCCCCTCCCAGACACTTGTGTAAACACTATGATACACACACACACTTAGCCCCCCTCCCAGACACATGTGTAAACACTATGATACAAACACACACTTAGCCCCCTCCCAGACACTTGTGTAAACACTATGATACACACACACTTAGCCCCCTCCCAGACACGTTTGTAAACAATATGATACACACACTTAGCCCCCCTCCCAGACACGTGTGTAAACACTGATACACACACACATAGCCCCCCTTCCAAACACGTGTGTAAACACTATGATACACACACTTAACTTCTTATGGCTGCAGGGGCAGTATTGAGTAGCTTGGATGAAAGGTGCACAGTAGGTGCCCATATTAAACTGCCTGCTCCTCAGTCCCAGTTGCTAATATATGCATATTATTATTCATATTGGATAGAAAACACTCTGAAGTTTCTAAAACTGTTTGAATTATGTCTGAGTATAACAGAACTCATATGGCAGGCGAAAACCTGAGAAGTTCCTCTTCCTGTTTGAATTTTTTCTGAGGTGGCAGATTTTCAACCAAGTTCTCAATAAAATTACAGCGAGATATGGATGAGTTTTCACTTCCTACGGCTTCCACTAGATGTCAACAGAACTTTGTCTGATGACTCTAATGTGAAGGGGGTCCGAAGGAGACAGGAATGAGTAATCACTGCCACGAGCTGATCACGCATTCACCATGCGCCTTCACATGAGGAGGACCTCCGTTCCACCGCTCTTCTGAAGTCAATCTAATTCTCCGGTTGGAACGTTTTTCAAGATGTATGTTAATAACATTCTAAAGATTGATTCAGTACATCGTTTGGCATGTTTCTACTGACTGTTACGGAACTTTTGGACATTTCGTCACGTTATAGTGGAGGCGCTTTGACTTTGGAATTGTTTACCAAAGGCACTAACCAAAGTAGCTTGGACATAAATAACGGTCATTATCGAACAAATCAAGCATTTATTGTGGACCTGGGATTCCTAGGACTGCATTCTGATGAAGTTCATCAAAGGTAAGGAAACATTTATCATGTATTTTCTGGTTTCTGTTGACCCCAACATGGCGGATAATTTGGCTATTGTTCTGAGCTCCGTCTCAGATTATTGCATGATTTGCTTTTTCCGTAACTTTAAAAAAAAATCTGACACAGTGGTTGCATTAAGGAGAGATATATCTATAATTCCGTGTGTATAACTTGTATTATCATCTACATTTATGATGAGTATTTCTGTTGAAACGATGTGGCTATGCAAAATCACTTGATGTTTTTGGAACTAGTGAATGTAACGCGCCAATGTAAACTCAGAATTTTTTTATATAAATATCAACTTTATCAAACAAAACATGGATGTATTGTGTAACATGAAGTCCTATGAGTGTCATCTGATGAAGATAATCAAAGGTTAGTGATTCATTTTATCTCTTTCTGCTTTTTCTGACTGCTATCTTTCGCTGGAAAAATAGCTGTGCTTATTGTGGGTTGATGGTGACCTAACATAATCGTTTGTAGTGCTTTCGCTGAAAAGCATATTTGAAATCGGACACTTTGGTGGGATTAAGAACAAGAATACCTTTAAAATGACATGAGACACATGTATGTTTGAGGAATTTTAATTCTGAGATTTCTGTTTGAATTTGGCGCCTGAATTTGGATGCTGTCATATCGATCCCGGTAGCGGGATGCAGCCATAAGAGGTTTAACACAAGTGTCTGGGAGGGGGGCTAACACTATGATATACACACACTAAGCCCCCCTCCCAGAAACGTGTGTTAACACTATGATATACACACACTAAGCCCCCCTCCCAAACACGTGTGTAAACACTATGATACACTCACACTTAGCCCCCCCCAGACACGTGTGTAAACACTGATACACACACACTTATCCCCCCTCCCAGGCACGTGTGTAAACACTATGATACACACACAGACACACACACCTAGACCCCCTCCCAGACATGTGTGTAAACACTGATACACACACACACTTAGCCCCCCTCCCAGACATGTGTGTAAACACTGATACACACACACTTATCCCCCCTTTCAGACACGTGTGTAAACACTGATACACAGACACTTATCCCCCCTCCCAGATATGTGTGTAAACATTACGATACACACACACTTAGCCCCCCTCCCAGACATGTGTGTAAACACTATGATACACACACTTATCCCCCCTCCCAGACACGTGTGTAAACACTATGATACAGACACTTAGCCCCCCTCCCAGACATGTGTGTAAACACTGATACACACACACTTATCCCCCCTCCCAGACATGTGTGTAAACACTATGATACACACACTTATCCCCCCTCCCAGACACGTGTGTAAACACTATGATACACACACTTATCCCCCCTCCCAGACACGTGTGTAAACACTATGATACACACACTTATCCCCCCTCCCAGATATGTGTGTAAACATTACGATACACACCCACTTAGCCCCCCTCCCAGACACGTGTGTAAACACTATGATACACACACACTTAGCCCCCCTCCCAGACATGTGTGTAAACACTACGATACACAGACACTTAGTCCCCCTCCCAGACACGTGTGTAAACACTATGATACACACACACACACACACACTTAGCCCCCTCCCAGACATGTGTGTAAACACTGATACACACACACACACACTTAGCCCCCTCCCAGACACGTGTGTAAACACTACGATACACACACACTTAGCCCCCCTCCCAGACACGTGTGTAAACACTATGATACACACACACTTAGCCCCCCTCCCAGACAGGTGTGTAAACACTATGATACACACACACTTAGCCCCCCTCCCAGACAGGTGTGTAAACACTATGACACACACACACTTAGCCCCCCTCCCAGACACGTGTGTTAACACTATGATACACACACACTTAGCCCCACTCCCAGACACGTGTGTAAACACTACGACACACACCCACTTAGCCCCCCTCCCAGACACGTGTGTAAACACTGATACACACACACACTTAGCCCCCCTCCCAGACATGTTTGTAAACACTATGATACACACACACACTTAGCCCTACTTCCAGACAAGTGTGTAAACACTGATACACACACACTTAGCCCCACTCCCAGACATGTGTGTAAACACTACGACACACACCCACTTAGCCCCCCTCCCAGACACGTGTGTAAACACTGATACACACACACACTTAGCCCCCCTCCCAGACACGTGTGTAAACACTATGATACACACACTTAGCCCCCCTCCCAGACATGTGTGTAAACACTGATACACACACACATAGCCCCCCTCCCAGACATGTTTGTAAACACTATGATACACACACACTTAGCTCTACTTCCAGACAAGTTTGTAAACACTGATACACACACACACTTAGCCCCCCTCCCAGACACGTGTGTAAACACTACGACACACACCCACTTAGCCCCTCTCCCAGACACGTGTGTAAACACTACGACACACACCCACTTAGCCCCCCTCCCAGACACGTGTGTAAACACTGATACACACACACACACTTAGCCCCCTCCCAGACACGTGTGTAAACACTACGATACACACACACTTAGCCCCCCTCCCAGACACGTGTGTAAACACTATGATACACACACACTTAGCCCCCCTCCCAGACAGGTGTGTAAACACTATGATACACACACACTTAGCCCCACTCCCAGACATGTGTGTAAACACTGATACACACACACTTAGCCCCACTCCCAGACACGTGTGTAAACACTGATACACACACACTTAGCCCCCCTCCCAGACACGTGTGTAAACACTGATACACACACACTTAGCCCCCCTCCCAGACACGTGTGTAAACACTGATACACACACACTTAGCCCCCCTCCCAGACACGTGTGTAAACACTGATACACACACACTTAGCCCCCCTCCCAGACACGTGTGTAAACACTGATACACACACACTTAGCCCCCCTCCCAGACACGTGTGTAAACACTGATACACACACACTTAGCCCCCCTCCCAGACACGTGTGTAAACACTATGATACACACACACACTTAGCCCCACTCCCAGACATGTGTGTAAACACTGATACACACACACTTAGCCCCCCTCCCAGACACGTGTGTAAACACTGATACACACACACTTAGCCCCCCTCCCAGACACGTGTGTAAACACTGATACACACACACTTAGCCCCCCTCCCAGACACGTGTGTAAACACTGATACACACACACTTAGCCCCCCTCCCAGACACGTGTGTAAACACTGATACACACACACTTAGCCCCCCTCCCAGACACGTGTGTAAACACTGATACACACACACTTAGCCCCCCTCCCAGACATGTTTGTAAACACTATGATGCACACACACTTAGCCCCCTCCCAGACACGTGTGTAAACACTATGATACACACACACTTAGCCCCACTTCCAGACAAGTGTGTAAACACTGATACACACACACACTTAGCCCCTTCCCAGACACGTGTGTAAACACTATGATACACACACACTTAGCCCCACTTCCAGACACGTGTGTAAACACTATGATACACACACACACACTTAGCCCCTTCCCAGACACGTGTGTAAACACTGATACACACACACACCTAGCCCCCCTCCCAGACATGTGTGTAAACACTATGATACACACACACTTAGCCCCCCTCCCAGACATGTTTGTAAACACTATGATGCACAAACACTTAGCCCCTCTCCCAGACACGTGTGTAAACACTACGACACACACACACTTAGCCCCCCTCCCAGACATGTGTGTAAACACTGATACACACACTTAGCCCCTTCCCAGACATGTGTGTAAACACTATGATACACACCCACTTATCCCCCCTCCCAGACATGTGTGTAAACACTACGACACACACACACTTAGCCCCCCTCCCAGACATGTGTGTAAAAACTGATACACACACTTAGCCCCTTCCCAGACACGTGTGTAAACACTATGATACACACCCACTTATCCCCCCTCCCAGACATGTGTGTAAACACTATGATACACACACACTTAGCCCCCTCCTGATACACACACACACACACACACACACACACACACACACACACACACACCTAGCCCCCCTCCCAGACATGTGTGTAAACACTATGATACACACACACTTAGCCCCCCTCCCAGGCACGTGTGTAAACACTGATACACACACACACACACACACACACACACACACACACACACACACACACACCTAGCCCCCCTCCCAGACATGTGTGTAAACACTGATACACACACACACACTTAGCCCCCTCCCAGACACCTGGGTTAACACTATGATATACACACACTAAGCCCCCCTCCCAGACACGTGTGTAAACACTATGATACACACACACTTATCCCCCCTCCCAGATATGTGTGTAAACATTACGATACACACCCACTTAGCCCCCCTCCCAGACACGTGTGTAAACACTATGATACACACACACTTAGCCCCCTTCCCAGACATGTGTGTAAACACTACGATACACAGACACTTAGTCCCCCTCCCAGACACGTGTGTAAACACTATGATACACACACACACACACTTAGTCCCCTCCCAGACATGTGTGTAAACACTGATACACACACACACACTTAGCCCCCTCCCAGACACGTGTGTAAACACTACGATACACACACACTTAGCCCCCCTCCCAGACACGTGTGTAAACACTATGATACACACACACTTAGCCCCCCTCCCAGACAGGTGTGTAAACACTATGATACACACACACTTAGCCCCCCTCCCAGACAGGTGTGTAAACACTATGACACACACACACTTAGCCCCCCTCCCAGACACGTGTGTTAACACTATGATACACACACACTTAGCCCCACTCCCAGACACGTGTGTAAACACTACGACACACACCCACTTAGCCCCCCTCCCAGACACGTGTGTAAACACTGATACACACACACACTTAGCCCCCCTCCCAGACATGTTTGTAAACACTATGATACACACACACACTTAGCCCTACTTCCAGACAAGTGTGTAAACACTGATACACACACACTTAGCCCCACTCCCAGACATGTGTGTAAACACTACGACACACACCCACTTAGCCCCCCTCCCAGACACGTGTGTAAACACTGATACACACACACACTTAGCCCCCCTCCCAGACACGTGTGTAAACACTATGATACACACACTTAGCCCCCCTCCCAGACATGTGTGTAAACACTACGACACACACCCACTTAGCCCCCCTCCCAGACATGTTTGTAAACACTATGATGCACAAACACTTAGCCCCCCTCCCAGACATGTTTGTAAACACTATGATACACACACACTTAGCTCTACTTCCAGACAAGTTTGTAAACACTGATACACACACACACTTAGCCCCCCTCCCAGACACGTGTGTAAACACTACGACACACACCCACTTAGCCCCTCTCCCAGACACGTGTGTAAACACTACGACACACACCCACTTAGCCCCCCTCCCAGACACGTGTGTAAACACTGATACACACACACACACACTTAGCCCCCTCCCAGACACGTGTGTAAACACTACGATACACACACACTTAGCCCCCCTCCCAGACACGTGTGTAAACACTGATACACACACACTTAGCCCCCCTCCCAGACATGTTTGTAAACACTATGATGCACACACACTTAGCCCCCTCCCAGACACGTGTGTAAACACTATGATACACACACACTTAGCCCCACTTCCAGACAAGTGTGTAAACACTGATACACACACACACTTAGCCCCTTCCCAGACACGTGTGTAAACACTATGATACACACACACTTAGCCCCACTTCCAGACACGTGTGTAAACACTATGATACACACACACACACTTAGCCCCTTCCCAGACACGTGTGTAAACACTGATACACACACACACCTAGCCCCCCTCCCAGACATGTGTGTAAACACTATGATACACACACACTTAGCCCCCCTCCCAGACATGTTTGTAAACACTATGATGCACAAACACTTAGCCCCTCTCCCAGACACGTGTGTAAACACTACGACACACACACACTTAGCCCCCCTCCCAGACATGTGTGTAAACACTGATACACACACTTAGCCCCTTCCCAGACATGTGTGTAAACACTATGATACACACCCACTTATCCCCCCTCCCAGACATGTGTGTAAACACTACGACACACACACACTTAGCCCCCCTCCCAGACATGTGTGTAAAAACTGATACACACACTTAGCCCCTTCCCAGACACGTGTGTAAACACTATGATACACACCCACTTATCCCCCCTCCCAGACATGTGTGTAAACACTATGATACACACACACTTAGCCCCCTCCTGATACACACACACACACACACACACACACACACACACACACACACACACACACACCTAGCCCCCCTCCCAGACATGTGTGTAAACACTATGATACACACACACTTAGCCCCCCTCCCAGGCACGTGTGTAAACACTGATACACACACACACACACACACACACACACACACACACACACACACACCTAGCCCCCCTCCCAGACATGTGTGTAAACACTGATACACACACACACACTTAGCCCCCTCCCAGACACCTGGGTTAACACTATGATATACACACACTAAGCCCCCCTCCCAGACACGTGTGTAAACACTATGATACACACACACTTATCCCCCCTCCCAGATATGTGTGTAAACATTACGATACACACCCACTTAGCCCCCCTCCCAGACACGTGTGTAAACACTATGATACACACACACTTAGCCCCCTTCCCAGACATGTGTGTAAACACTACGATACACAGACACTTAGTCCCCCTCCCAGACACGTGTGTAAACACTATGATACACACACACACACACTTAGTCCCCTCCCAGACATGTGTGTAAACACTGATACACACACACACACTTAGCCCCCTCCCAGACACGTGTGTAAACACTACGATACACACACACTTAGCCCCCCTCCCAGACACGTGTGTAAACACTATGATACACACACACTTAGCCCCCCTCCCAGACAGGTGTGTAAACACTATGATACACACACACTTAGCCCCCCTCCCAGACAGGTGTGTAAACACTATGACACACACACACTTAGCCCCCCTCCCAGACACGTGTGTTAACACTATGATACACACACACTTAGCCCCACTCCCAGACACGTGTGTAAACACTACGACACACACCCACTTAGCCCCCCTCCCAGACACGTGTGTAAACACTGATACACACACACACTTAGCCCCCCTCCCAGACATGTTTGTAAACACTATGATACACACACACACTTAGCCCTACTTCCAGACAAGTGTGTAAACACTGATACACACACACTTAGCCCCACTCCCAGACATGTGTGTAAACACTACGACACACACCCACTTAGCCCCCCTCCCAGACACGTGTGTAAACACTGATACACACACACACTTAGCCCCCCTCCCAGACACGTGTGTAAACACTATGATACACACACTTAGCCCCCCTCCCAGACATGTGTGTAAACACTACGACACACACCCACTTAGCCCCCCTCCCAGACATGTTTGTAAACACTATGATGCACAAACACTTAGCCCCCCTCCCAGACATGTTTGTAAACACTATGATACACACACACTTAGCTCTACTTCCAGACAAGTTTGTAAACACTGATACACACACACACTTAGCCCCCCTCCCAGACACGTGTGTAAACACTACGACACACACCCACTTAGCCCCTCTCCCAGACACGTGTGTAAACACTACGACACACACCCACTTAGCCCCCCTCCCAGACACGTGTGTAAACACTGATACACACACACACACACTTAGCCCCCTCCCAGACACGTGTGTAAACACTACGATACACACACACTTAGCCCCCCTCCCAGACACGTGTGTAAACACTATGATACACACACACTTAGCCCCCCTCCCAGACAGGTGTGTAAACACTATGATACACACACACTTAGCCCCACTCCCAGACATGTGTGTAAACACTGATACACACACACTTAGCCCCCCTCCCAGACACGTGTGTAAACACTGATACACACACACTTAGCCCCCCTCCCAGACACGTGTGTAAACACTGATACACACACACTTAGCCCCCCTCCCAGACACGTGTGTAAACACTGATACACACGCACTTAGCCCCCCTCCCAGACACGTGTGTAAACACTATGATACACACACACACTTAGCCCCACTCCCAGACATGTGTGTAAACACTGATACACACACACTTAGCCCCCCTCCCAGACACGTGTGTAAACACTGATACACACACACTTAGCCCCCCTCCCAGACACGTGTGTAAACACTGATACACACACACTTAGCCCCCCTCCCAGACACGTGTGTAAACACTGATACACACACACTTAGCCCCCCTCCCAGACACGTGTGTAAACACTGATACACACACACTTAGCCCCCCTCCCAGACACGTGTGTAAACACTGATACACACACACTTAGCCCCCCTCCCAGACACGTGTGTAAACACTGATACACACACACTTAGCCCCCCTCCCAGACACGTGTGTAAACACTGATACACACACACTTAGCTCCCCTCCCAGACATGTTTGTAAACACTATGATGCACACACACTTAGCCCCCCTCCCAGACATGTTTGTAAACACTATGATGCACACACACTTATCCCCCTCCCAGACACGTGTGTAAACACTATGATACACACACACTTAGCCCCACTTCCAGACAAGTGTGTAAACACTGATACACACACACACTTAGCCCCTTCCCAGACACGTGTGTAAACACTATGATACACACACACTTAGCCCCACTTCCAGACACGTGTGTAAACACTATGATACACACACACACACTTAGCCCCTTCCCAGACACGTGTGTAAACACTGATACACACACACACACACACACCTAGCCCCCCTCCCAGACATGTGTGTAAACACTATGATACACACACACTTAGCCCCCCTCCCAGACATGTTTGTAAACACTATGATGCACAAACACTTAGCCCCTCTCCCAGACACGTGTGTAAACACTACGACACACACACACTTAGCCCCCCTCCCAGACATGTGTGTAAACACTGATACACACACTTAGCCCCTTCCCAGACATGTGTGTAAACACTATGATACACACCCACTTATCCCCCCTCCCAGACATGTGTGTAAACACTACGACACACACACACTTAGCCCCCCTCCCAGACATGTGTGTAAAAACTGATACACACACTTAGCCCCTTCCCAGACACGTGTGTAAACACTATGATACACACCCACTTATCCCCCCTCCCAGACATGTGTGTAAACACTATGATACACACACACTTAGCCCCCTCCTGATACACACACACACACACACACACACACACACACACCTAGCCCCCCTCCCAGACATGTGTGTAAACACTGATACACACACACACACTTAGCCCCCTCCCAGACACCTGGGTTAACACTATGATATACACACACTAAGCCCCCCTCCCAGACACGTGTGTAAACACTATGATACACACACACTTATCCCCCCTCCCAGACACGTTGTAGCGGTATTAATTAGAGATGGGTAAAGAAGATTTTGTTCGGGCGCCAGGCAGGTAATAACCCTGCCGAAAGAAAAATAGTAGAACAGTGAGAGTACCACTACCAGACCCACACACATCAGCAGAAGAGACTGCCTAGTGTGTAGCCTGTTGACCAGATAGCCAGCGGAGAGAAAAAAGAATACACACCCTATAGATCCCACATCACAGCACAGTCCTTCCACAATTCTTGGTAACCCCACCAAGCATACCTCATATAACAATAATGGCAGAGCAAATAAACAGTAACTTCATACAATAAAGAATGAACCCAGTCATCACACAGAGGATTTGCAATAGTTTGTATTCTCTTCCAGTGGAGGAGTGCAGAGGGTATGAATGTGGGGTGTTCATATACACACTAGTCCAGCTCCAATGAACTTCAATGCATTTAGGAAAATAGAGTCTGTTGCAGAGTAAAGCACTGGAACATAGCGGGAAGAGAAAGAGAGAAAGGGAACAAGAGAGGTCTTAGCTGTGGTCTTTAGGGTGCAGGGGTACGGTCTGACTGTCCGATGGGGTGTTGGGTTGTAGTTTAACGCTTCGCAACAATGTTGCTACTAATCCATTGCGATCCATAACCGTCGCGATCCCAAATGAGAACAACCACGTCGTCGAGCGATCACACCGAGGATTGATTTAAATACTGTATAACTACATACGCTGAAGACAAACAAAAAACTTCTGCAGCATAGCACACACAATCAAAACTGTCGCGCCACCCAAGAGCTCCTCCCCAAAGAGCTGAACAAGCGCTCTTTTATTTTCTCCTTCCTTACTGCTCATGCGCTCTTAAAGTGGCAGCGCACGGTGAAGGCTCCGTGCAGGATTTCGCCACAACGTGTGTAAACACTATGATACACACACACACTTAGCCCCCCTCCCAGACACGTGTGTAAACACTATGATACATACACACACTTAGCCCCCCTCCCAGACACTTGTGTAAACACTATGATACACACACATTTAGCCCCCCTCCCAGACATGTGTGTAAACACTATGATACACACTTACTTACCCCCCCTCCCAGACGCGTGTGTAAGCACTGATACACACACACACTTAGCCCCCCTTCCAGACACGTGTGTAAACACTATGATACACACACTTAGCCCCCCTCCCAGACATGTGTGTAAACACTATGATACACACACACACACACACACTTAGCCCCCCTCCCAGACACGTGTGTAAACACTATGATACACACACGTAAACAGACATGGGTTAATGTGAAGGACTTGTAATTGCATGCTTCAGCACAGTATCATGATAGGTTTGGTGTTGTAGGGGAAACAGGAAACTCAAGGGAACATGGAGGTGAAAAATGAACAGAAAAGGATAGATGGACATAGAAGGGGTCGTAGGGAGGAGAAAGGATGGGGACGCCATGCAGAACATGTACAAGCATCTTTAGAAGTTAAGTAACAAGCCCAGACAGTCAGATCAGCACAGGACACACTAGAGGGCGGTAAAGAGGTGTGTGTGCGTGTGTGCGTGTGTATGTGCGTGTGTGTGTGTTTTTTGGTATCTTGTTCTTGTTTGACCCGAAAGTTATTTATCTGAATATCCACTGTGGACTTGAAGGTAACTGCCAAAATAAGGAAACAACAACATAAAGTGTCTTAATAGGGTGTTGGGCCACAACGAACCAGAACAGCTTCAATGCATCTTGACATAAATTATACAAGTGTCTGGAACTCTATTGGAGGGATGCGACATCATGGGGGCATAGCCACGGTAGACAAAATAATGGCCTTCCCAGCATTTTTATAAATGACCCCAACCATGATTGGATGTTAATTGCATAATTAACTCAGGAACCACACCTGTGTGTCACGCCCTGACCTTAGAGAGCCTTTTTATGTCTCTATTTGGTTTGGTCAGGGTGTGATTTGGGGTGGGCATTCTATGTTTTGTTTTTCTATGATTTTGTATTTCTATGTTTTGGCCGGGTATGGTTCTCAATCAGGGACAGCTGTCTATCGTTGTCTCGAATTGGGAACCATACTTAGGTAGCCCATTTCCCTCCTTTCTTTGTGGGAAGTTGTATTTGTTTGTGGCACTATAGCCTTAAGCTTCACGGTCGTTTTTGTATTGTTTATTGTTTTTGTTGGCGTCATCCTAATAAAAAGGAATATGTACACTCACCACGCTGCGCTTTGGTCTACTTCATTCGACGGCCGTGACACTGTGTGGAAGCACCTGCTTTCAATATACTTTGCATCTCTCATTTACTCAAGTGTTTCCTTTATTTTGACAGTTATCTGTATCTCTCTCTATCCTCACTATCTGTATGGTGTTCTCTATCTCACCTGCCGTACTCCCATCTCTCTACCTCATCCCTGTCTATACGCCAGTGGAGGCTGCTGGGGGGAGGACGGCTCATGGTAATGTCTGGAATGGAGCGAATGGAATGGCATCAAACACATGGAAACCATGGAAACCATGTGTAAGATACCTATTCTGCACCAGCCATTACCACGAGCCCGTCCTCCCCAATTAAGGTGTCATCAACCTCCTGTGATACACACACTATCTCTTGCTACCCATCATGCACCCCATCACCACATCCCTCTCCATCTTCTCCTCTGTCTCGGTGACTCCCTTGTCAGATACTGCACCTCTCTGCACTCGAGTGAGTTCCATAGGTTTACCTAACTGATTATTAAGTAGCTGATTGAGGATCAATTAAGTAATTAAAGTTGGTTAGGGCAGGGTCGATTGCTGGCATGGGACTGAGGACGTGCATTGAAGTGTGTGTGTGTGTGATATAGCGTAGCGGTACAGCCTTCCTTTTGCAGCCCTACGTGTCTTTTTACTCTTGTTAGTAATTGTGGTATATACAATGATATTTAGGGAATTATGTCCCATAGAGACATTTAACTACACCCCTTTATTGAATGTTGGATGTGTGGTAAGAGGAAATAAATGGCCATTGACTGTGAAAGTGAATGATACTGTATCTTCTTAATATCTTCACCATTTCTTTGACTTATTATGTTGAATTCCCTCTAGAAATATGTCAGTGGCTGTGGCTTATGAGTTTTTAGGCATCATCTGGCATGGGATCTAACCAGGAGTAGTGAGGATTCAGTCTGAAGGAATAGTGAGGATTCAGTCTGAAAGAATAGTGAGGATTCAGTCTGAAAGAATAGTGAGGATAGTGAGGGGAGCGAATATGTGAAGGGATAGAATAACGACCAATAACGATGTTTGACGGTGTCACTGAGTGCACAATGGTACATTTTGGGGCTTTATTCTACGTCTTCCCACTAGGCACACACTGGTTGAATCAACGTTGTTTCCACGTTATTTCAATGAAATTGCGTTGAACCAACGTGGAATAGACTTTGAATTGACGACAATGGGTTGTGCCTATCCTGAAATAGGTTAGCGGTGCAAAATAACCCAATACTTTGTTAATTGACGCGTAATTGCATTGTTGAGTACAAAAAAATGGTCAAAGATTTTGGTAATTGCCATTTTTTGGAAAATGGCACTAAAACAGAGGAAGGGTGAGGAAGTATATGTGACTAACCAGTGAGGAGGTAAGACATAGGGGCTCCTCTTGTGGCGGCGCGAATGAAAAGAAGAGTGTGAAAGGAAAAACACACATATGTACACACAGTCAAACTCGTGCACACACACAAAGACACACACACACACACAAACCTCATTCCGAAACACAGGAGCGGAAACGGGTCGAATCCTACTTCAAATTCTCTTTCCTCTCGGCTTGTCGACCGGGGAAAACAAACCGACCCGAGGCACAGCGAATGGGGATTTACTAATTAACTACTTACACACAGAGAGATGCACACCTCCTCCGCTCCCTCCCTCCCTCTGTCAGTTCCCTCGGTCGAGGTTGTTAGTGTAGTGCTGCTTCCACGGTCCCCGCCACTGGAACAAATGCCTGGAGAGTGATCTCACACCTGGGTAGACTGCTCACACTTTGGCTGTTTAAAGAATACTGAACCACTGGGCAAAGACACTTGAGGTATGTCATCGTCTATAATGCCATATCTTTGGCCGTCAAAATGTTTTAGTTTTAGAAAAATTATATGATTGCTTGTTAGATTTTGGATCTGTGTTTTTTTAGTGGGTTTACTTCTTGTTGTGTCAAGTGACAAACCAATATTATTGGGATTATTATTATTATTATTGTTATTAGCCTGAGCTTTTAACACAATGCTACTTTAGATTCGATTAACTATCTATATCATTGTTTTTTATTTTTATTTTTTTTATTACTAGTTGGCTGCCAGTCTGGATATAGTAGCATACCTGAAATAGTGAACAATCATAAATAGGCTAGATTTTGGGGAGTCACATCTGAGTCTCCGGATTTGCCCAGCCCAGCATGCATGTTAGACCACTGCTGCTCTCCCGTCACGCGGACGGGGAAGCTCCCGCGCAGAGCTGTCTGTGCTGGCCCGGATTAGCCGTTAAGTGTCTCTATTTGTTAACGCTTTACGTCTAACCCTCACCTCCACACCACAGTATCAATCAGTCAATTAAACAGCCACTCACACGGCTAGCAAGAGGCGTCCAATGTCGGCTATGTGCAACCTGGGCTATGTGCAACCTGGGCTATGTGCAACCTGGGCTCTGTGTGTGTGTGTGTGTGCGCGCGTGCGCGTGACCCAGCGTAATTTACCTTCACAAAGTGTATGTAATGTTTGGCCGCAGATGCATTTATTTTTGTGTCATATTTTTCACGCTCTCGTGAGCCAGGATGCAAATACATGTAACATGCAAGGGAAACAGTGCTTTTGGCAGACCCATTCATCATTGCGCGAGTAGAAGTTTGCGGATGATTGTAAAAAAAACGGTTGGGGATCCAAAATCAGACCTAAAGTTTGTGTTTTAGGCTTTAGATAATAGCCCCACATGTTTACAATGCTGTTATTTGTTGTGATAGGGACAACATACAGTTGGAAATAGGCTAGGCAAATTTGGATGTGCACTTGATTTTTTGGAAAAAATAACACGTTTATTAGAATATAATCGATTATAATATGATTTTAATCGCAGTTGAAAGAAGTGGTATTGTGAGTTAATTTGCTTTTCTAATTCAGGTGTGTGTGTGTGTGTGTGTGTGTGTGTGTGTGTGTGTGTGTGTGTGTGTGTGTGTGTGTGTGTGTGTGTGTGTGAGAGAGAGAGTTGTGTGTGTGCGCGCGCGCTTTCGTGTTTAGCCTAGATGGGATTTGGAGATGTGTCGATGCTGATCACGGATGACCTGGCAGCGATATAGACGCAGAGAAAATCCTCAAATCTTTTGGAATAATCTAGCCTCTGTTTGACTTGACTTGCCCCCCCACCCTCCAAAAAGTTGTTTACCCTAGTGAAACGTTGATGCATATTTATGGGCACCGTGGGTGTACCTTATCAATTATTTGTGCCAGTACATTTCTAGATAAACAGTGTTTATAAATCAATAGATGCATGTAACTATTCCAGATTAAGAGATAGATCAATAGGTCCACCTAACCCGACCGAATGTTTATTTTTTTCTCTGTTCAATTATTCAAAATATCATCTAACTTTGCACAACTTTGCCACTGCTCACTGCTCATCTACTGTGAGTTGCTGAGTTCAAGGCTTAAATGAAAGTTGTCTTCATTTTAATAGACTATAGACCTACTCTTCTAATAGTCTATTGGTTTGCATTGCTATTACTATGATATAGACGTAACAATGGTGACGATAATGACAATGCTGTCAATATTGAATAATAATAATGATAAGAGCCTAATAATAATAATAATACATTTAATTTAATTCAGCGTCAATTACGAAAAATAGTGTACAGAAATAGTTAACAGTGCAGATTTTTATGCATGATAAAAGGAAGGCAGAAAGCTTTGTTAAGGATATATTTTTGATGGACTAAATGTTCGAAATTGTGAAAGTAAAAAATAACAAAAAAATTCCCTGCACTCTCATTCAATGTGTTCCACTTAAAAATATATTATAATTCAATGTATATTGTTTACTTAGAAAGTTACATTCTTTCTATATATTTTTGTCTTTTGTAGTTTTGTCTTGGTTAAGTTCTTGCAGAGTTTAGGTGGAAGTGTCAAACCTAATTTTCTCTCATCTCCAAACTGACCATTTATATCCGCGGTTTGTGCCGCCTTTTCCCGGTTGCCTCTATCTTTCTCTTGTCAATATTTGGTAGAAATATTTCCGACATTAAATAGCATTTGGGGAAATCTCTCCCCACATCCCTCACCCTGCCCTCCCTCCCCCCTCATCTTGAGTTTGGGTTTGAAGTTCGTCGCCAGTCCAATTAGGCTACATTTGTTATAAGCTATCGGTGATTTTAGTTTAAGTTGTTTCTAACTTAATTCGAATCGATTAAACAAGTTAATAATAATAATAATAATAATAATAATAATAATAACAACAACAATTACTCACATTTTGGTAGGCCTATTTATGTGCCGTTTTGGCAAATACGTAGACTATTATTATTATTAGTAGTAGTAGTAGGCTAGTAGTATTATTAGTATTGTTCCATTTTAATATATTGCAATAATGACAGATGTAATTGTTACAACGTTAAAACGGTATCTTACAAAATAATCAATTCTAATTCCATGACTTTCTTGTACAAAACTAAAATGTAAAGGCATACAACAATATAATATGTCGACAAGGAACTCCAAAATGAACGATTACATTTTAAATATATTATAATTATTAAATTATCAATTTAAAGTATGTCGCCAACAAAATGCCTGCACATGCAGTTGTCCAAGAAGTCTGTCATATCGAGCTGCCGTCTCGCCTGGCTTTAACGTGACCTGATGAGGTCAATGTCGTCAAGTTAATCAATCCACTGAGGAAAATGCATAATCTGACATTTCTCCACTTCTAAATTGAATTTTCCTGGATTATCTCTTGATAATTTCCCCATACATATAATGTTACACCTTACATATAGGAGCCATATCAATAATTTCACATATATGAACATTTGGATACACACTTTAATTCAGGAAATGCATTTGTAGAATTATAGCAAATTTTGAAGGTCAAACATTTGCCCATGCATGGCACCGCTATTCACCTTGTCATTTAGTTCAGGCTCGGTACCAGTGTTTTGAATGCCTCCTAGTTGAATGTTGCTTCTCAGCCACAATCAACGTTCTAATGCTAATAGCACCATCAAATATTCGGGGTAAACGCATAGGCCGACTTTGAAATGAGCACCGTGTGGTTTGATTTCTGAAAACGTTATTATCCTTAATGTCTTGCATCTGGAAGCTAATTTGGTATGATCAAAGTGCAGCTAGTTAGTGCGGTCAATACAGTTTCGAGGAAGGCAAGCGCCCTATCGATAGTGTATGAGACGCTAGGAGGCCCACTTCAGTGATGATGCGCGGCATTCAATTCCAGGGAATATGCCTGAGCCAGTAGTCTACCCCTGTCTCATCTCACCAGTCCACCCGTCTCCTCTCCTCTCGCCATGACAGTCAAGAGTAAATAAGGTGATTGATCGGATGGGTGGAGTGGTTCCACCTGTCATTGTGCTCTTCTGTGATGTAGAGGCTGAAGTGGCCCTCCCGGACACAAGTCAAGTCCCAGGGACGGTTCTGTTCAACTGGAAGAAAGCACGAATATCTTCCACTTGTCGTGTGTTTGATTATTTCTTCCCCAAGAGTGTCTTCTCTTTTGGGGAAGCACTAGGCCATGATGAGGCAAATTTATAGCCAACATGACGTGGTTATAGGGCCAACAATAGGCTACAAACGGAATTAGCCTTATCTAATTTATTAAATAAAATACATATTATTGAAATGGTTTGAATCACAAATAAGTTGAACGAAACTATTCATTTTTTAGTGTAACATCACTATAGTGCGACGCGGGACTTCCCTCGTCTCTCCGTCCGGAACCAGCGCAGCCCAAAGAGGTCCAGTTCAGTGCGGTGTTTGGAGTTCGGGCTTCGGCCTCAGGTGCATCTCTGAGGCGGGGCGACGCGGGAGTGCAGGTTGGTGGCAGCCCGCTCCATTGATGACAATACCCCTTCTTCCTTCTTGCTTTTCAGTTAGGACTACTGTCTCTCACAAACTGAATGTATTTACCAATGTTTATCCGAAAGGAATCATGTTTTTGATGTTTCAACTTTTTGGTTTATTATTCAACTATAAGACCAAAATCCAAAATATACCTATTGACAATACTTGTTATCATGGCAATAAAACATTATAGCTAAGCATCGCAAAAAGGGAAAGTACAATTATTTTCTCATTATAATTGAACCAATGTGACTGCACCTCATACTGAATGGGTTTCACAATGCCTTTTGAGCTTTGATCAGCACTGTTTGTCTCAAGTGATAAGCTCAATAGTGAATAAAAGCAAAGATATCGAAGCCATTTTGTTTCGTATGTTATAAGAGAAAAACGTAGTTCTCTTGACCTGATTTATAATACAATATGGGTAGCAAAGCTCACAATACCTATAACCTCTCTTTAATGCATACAATTCTCTCCATACATACTGGACCTATAGGACAATTGAAGGACTATTCAGTCCCTCTCCCTGTGTCTATCTCATCCTACCCCCCCCTATCTCCTCTACCCCCTCCCTTTCCCTCATCTCTTTCTCCTCGCCCCCTACCCATGTCCTCTCTCCCCGGCACACCTGGTAACTACAAACTTGTACACAATAATAACAGCGAGATGTATCCATCTATCTCTCTATCTGGCCTGTCTGCAGTTAGTGGAGTGGCTGAGAGACTCGCAGGCGTGAAAGGTCAGTTAATCGATGGCACACAATTTGACAAATCCCAGCGACTCTTATCATCCACATGGCGTTTAAGGCCAAAGGAGAGGGGAACCGCAGAGATAAATGTTTAATCCTGACTGGAGAAAGAGAGAAAGAAGAGAGCGAGAAGAGGAGAGCGAGCGAGTGAGGGAGGCAGAGAGAAAGAAAGAGGGGTGGAGAGAGAAAGCGGGAGGCAGAAAGAGAGGGAGAGATAGGGAAGGAGGGAGAGGGAGGGATGTAGAGACAGAGGGAGAGAGGGGGGAGATATACGGAGAGAAGGAGAAAATAGGAAAGTAAATGGGTTACAGCCAAAAGGGCGTTGAAGTTGTAAGTGGAGTGACATAGCAACATGGACATAGCATCATGGCCATCTCTACTTCTACATTATATTCACACAGAGAAAGTTAATCGATTCATGCTCTTTCTATATGTTTCCTGGATTAATTCTGGACAGGAAGAGGATACTTAGAAGTTGTAATGGTTTTGACCTTATTTTTGGCAGCTTGTGTAAACTTAGTAGAGAGTTAACGTGTAAAGTTGAGAAAAACAACCCTTGTATGATTGGCAGATTTCTGAAGCACTCATGAGGCAGTAGGATGTTAGTCCCACAATAAGACCAAGCAACAAAGAGGAAAATTAGTTTTAGAACACAAAGCTAGTCTGAAACTTTACTTCATTTTTTTTTTTTTAAGTGGCAGTGGTTTAGAAATGGACCCACTTTCTCTGTCCTCACGCCCTTGAGAAGAATGTCTAAACTATAGCCTGGCCTCAGTTGATAAACCTTCTGCTCTTTGAAAGGACTTAATGACAATGCTCGACCCAAGTTCCTTTTATTTTGGGGGTTTCTTTTGCTGAGTCATAATTATCGCTTTGACAGTGATGTCAAAAAACGTTAATGCTTTAGTGGACTTTGATAATGGCTAATCCTTATGCGTGAAATGCGTACTGCTCTTTCTATCCAGATATTGACACAGACAGACAGATGGACTGATGGTGGAGAGAATACAGTAAGAGAGACTGAGATATGGCATAGAAAGGTAGATGGTTGGAGAGGAAAGAACAAGAGAAGGTGGATAGAAAGACAGACAGACGGACAGACACAGAGACAGACACAGAGACAGACAAAGAGCAGACCATCCACCAGACAGAAGGACTTCCAGACTGTGCTACTGTGTGTGACTGAGGGAGCTGCTTGGCCGAGCATACAAACACACGCTCATGTCCCTTCCCGCCGTCTCAATACGAGCTCAATGTCATTCGATTGAGATTAGTCGCACTGGCATGACAGCAGATCCCTAGTATTGCCAAAGCACTTAGGAGGCAATGACAGGCCCACATCGATGAGTGCTAACACACACACACACACACACACACACACACACACACACACACACACACACACACACACACACACACACACACACTCCAACATGCCATGCAGGCAAGACAGAGAGACAGTGAGAGAGAAGGAAAAGAAGGAAAGAGGGAGAGCGAGCTCATAACTGGCAAAACATCAATGACTGTCAAGAAGTAGCAGTGGGCAAGAACTGTAAAGAGTGCAAAAGAAATGGTAAGGGTGTCTGGGGAAGAAAGAAAAGAGGAGTGGAGATGAGGTCGGTGGGGTAAGATGGGTGAATCAGACAGAGAGAGATGAGGTGAGGGGGGTAAGATGGGTGACTCAGACAGAGAGAGATGAGGTGGGTTGGGTAAGATGGGTGACTCAGACAGAGAGAGATGAGGTGAGGGGGGTAAGATGGGTGACTCAGACAGAGAGAGATGAGGTGGGTGGGGTAAGATGGGTGACTCAGACAGAGAGAGATGAGTTGGGTTGGGTAAGATGGGTGACTCAGACAGAGAGAGATGAGGTGAGGGAGGTAAGATGGGTGACTCAGACAGAGAGAGATGAGTGGGGTAAGATGGGTGAATCAGACAGAGAGAGATGAGGTGAGTGGGGTAAGATGGGTGACTCAGACAGAGAGAGATGAGTGGGGTAAGATGGGTGAATCAGACAGAGAGAGATGAGGTGAGGGGGGTAAGATGGGTGACTCAGACAGAGAGAGATGAGATGAGTGGGGTAAGATGGGTGACTCAGACAGAGAGAGATGAGGTGAGGGGGGTAAGATGGGTGACTCAGACAGAGAGAGATGAGGTGAGTGGGGTAAGATGGGTGACTCAGACAGAGAGAGATGAGGTGAGTGGGGTAAGATGGGTGACTCAGACAGAGAGAGATGAGTGGGGTAAGATGGGTGAATCAGACAGAGAGAGATGAGGTGAGTGGGGTAAGATGGGTGACTCAGACAGAGAGAGATGAGGTGAGTGGGGTAAGATGGGTGACTCAGACAGAGAGAGATGAGGTGAGTGGGGTAAGATGGGTGACTCAGACAGAGAGAGATATGATGAGTGGGGTAAGATGGGTGACTCAGACAGAGAGAGATGAGGTGAGGGGGGTAAGATGGGTGACTCAGACAGAGAGAGATGAGGTGGGTGGGGTAAGATGGGTGACTCAGACAGAGAGAGATGAGTTGGGTTGGGTAAGATGGGTGACTCAGACAGAGAGAGATGAGGTGAGGGAGGTAAGATGGGTGACTCAGACAGAGAGAGATGAGTGGGGTAAGATGGGTGAATCAGACAGAGAGAGATGAGGTGAGTGGGGTAAGATGGGTGACTCAGACAGAGAGAGATGAGTGGGGTAAGATGGGTGAATCAGACAGAGAGAGATGAGGTGAGGGGGGTAAGATGGGTGACTCAGACAGAGAGAGATGAGGTGAGTGGGGTAAGATGGGTGACTCAGACAGAGAGAGATGAGGTGAGTGGGGTAAGATGGGTGACTCAGACAGAGAGAGATGAGATGAGTGGGGTAAGATGGGTGACTCAGACAGAGAGAGATGAGGTGAGGGGGGTAAGATGGGTGACTCAGACAGAGAGAGATGAGGTGAGTGGGGTAAGATGGGTGACTCAGACAGAGAGAGATGAGGTGAGTGGGGTAAGATGGGTGACTCAGACAGAGAGAGATGAGTGGGGTAAGATGGGTGAATCAGACAGAGAGAGATGAGGTGAGTGGGGTAAGATGGGTGACTCAGACAGAGATGAGTGGGGTAAGATGGGTGAATCAGACAGAGAGAGATGAGGTGAGTGGGGTAAGATGGGTGACTCAGACAGAGAGAGATGAGGTGAGTGGGGTAAGATGGGTGACTCAGACAGAGAGAGATGAGGTGAGTGGGGTAAGATGGGTGACTCAGACAGAGAGAGATATGATGAGTGGGGTAAGATGGGTGACTCAGACAGAGAGAGATGAGGTGAGGGGGGTAAGATGGGTGACTCAGACAGAGAGAGATGAGGTGAGTGGGGTAAGATGGGTGACTCAGACAGAGAGAGATGAGGTGAGTGGGGTAAGATGGGTGACTCAGACAGAGAGAGATGAGGTGAGTGGGGTAAGATGGGTGACTCAGACAGAGAGAGATGAGATGAGTGGGGTAAGATGGGTGACTCAGACAGAGAGAGATGAGGTGAGGGGGGTAAGATGGGTGACTCAGACAGAGAGAGATGAGGTGAGTGGGGTAAGATGGGTGACTCAGACAGAGAGAGATGAGGTGAGTGGGGTAAGATGGGTGACTCAGACAGAGAGAGATGAGTGGGGTAAGATGGGTGAATCAGACAGAGAGAGATGAGGTGAGTGGGGTAAGATGGGTGACTCAGACAGAGAGAGATGAGTGGGGTAAGATGGGTGAATCAGACAGAGAGAGATGAGGTGAGTGGGGTAAGATGGGTGACTCAGACAGAGAGAGATGAGGTGAGTGGGGTAAGATGGGTGACTCAGACAGAGAGAGATGAGATGAGTGGGGTAAGATGGGTGACTCAGACAGAGAGAGATGGGGTGAGTGGGGTAAGATGGGTGACTCAGACAGAGAGAGATGAGGTGAGGGGGATAAGATGGGTGACTCAGACAGAGAGAGATGAGGTGAGTGGGGTAAGATGGGTGACTCAGACAGAGAGAGATGAGATGAGTGGGGTAAGATGGGTGACTCAGACAGAGAGAGATGAGTTGAGTGGGGTAAGATGGGTGAATCAGACAGAGAGAGATGAGGTGAGGGGGGTAAGATGGGTGAATCAGACAGAGAGAGATGAGGTGAGTGGGGTAAGATGGGTGACTCAGACAGAGAGAGATGAGATGAGTGGGGTAAGATGGGTGACTCAGACAGAGAGAGATGAGGTGAGTGGGGTAAGATGGGTGAATCAGACAGAGAGAGATGAGGTGAGTGGGGTAAGATGGGTGAATCAGACAGAGAGAGATGAGGTGAGTGGGGTAAGATGGGTGACTCAGACAGAGAGAGATGAGTGGGGTAAGATGGGTGAATCAGACAGAGAGAGATGAGGTGAGTGGGGTAAGATGGGTGACTCAGACAGAGAGAGATGAGTGGGGTAAGAGATGAGGTGAGTGGGGTAAGATGGGTGACTCAGACAGAGAGAGATGAGGTGAGGGGGGTAAGATTGGTGACTTAGACAGAGAGAGATGAGGTGAGTGGGGTAAGATGGGTGACTCAGACAGAGAGAGATGAGGTGAGTGGGGTAAGATGGGTGACTCAGACAGAGAGAGATGGGGTGAGTGGGGTAAGATGGGTGACTCAGACAGAGAGAGATGGGGTGAGTGGGGTAAGATGGGTGACTCAGACAGAGAGAGATGGGGTGAGTGGGGTAAGATGGGTGACTCAGACAGAGAGAGATGAGGTGAGGGGGATAAGATGGGTGACTCAGACAGAGAGAGATGAGGTGAGGGGGGTAAGATGGGTGACTCAGACAGAGAGAGATGAGGTGAGTGGGGTAAGATGGGTGACTCAGACAGAGAGAGATGAGGTGAGTGGGGTAAGATGGGTGACTCAGACAGAGAGAGATGAGTGGGGTAAGATGGGTGAATCAGACAGAGAGAGATGAGGTGAGTGGGGTAAGATGGGTGAATCAGACAGAGAGAGATGAGGTGAGGGGGGTAAGATGGGTGACTCAGACAGAGAGAGATGAGGTGAGTGGGGTAAGATGGGTGACTCAGACAGAGAGAGATGAGGTGAGTGGGGTAAGATGGGTGACTCAGACAGAGAGAGATGAGTGGGGTAAGATGGGTGAATCAGACAGAGAGAGATGAGGTGAGTGGGGTAAGATGGGTGACTCAGACAGAGAGAGATGAGTGGGGTAAGAGATGAGGTGAGTGGGGTAAGATGGGTGACTCAGACAGAGAGAGATGAGGTGAGGGGGGTAAGATTGGTGACTTAGACAGAGAGAGATGAGGTGAGTGGGGTAAGATGGGTGACTCAGACAGAGAGAGATGAGGTGAGTGGGGTAAGATGGGTGACTCAGACAGAGAGAGATGAGGTGAGTGGGGTAAGATGGGTGACTCAGACAGAGAGAGATGAGGTGAGTGGGGTAAGATGGGTGACTCAGACAGAGAGAGATGAGGTGAGTGGGGTAAGATGGGTGAATCAGACAGAGAGAGATGAGGTGAGTGGGGTAAGATGGGTGAATCAGACAGAGAGAGATGAGGTGAGTGGGGTAAGATGGGTGACTCAGACAGAGAGAGATGAGGTGAGTGGGGTAAGATGGGTGAATCAGACAGAGAGAGATGAGGTGAGTGGGGTAAGATGGGTGAATCAGACAGAGAGAGATGAGGTGAGTGGGGTAAGATGGGTGACTCAGACAGAGAGAGTTGAGATGAGTGGGGTAAGATGGGTGACTTAGACAGAGAGAGATGAGGTGAGTGGGGTAAGATGGGTGACTCAGACAGAGAGAGATGAGGTGAGTGGGGTAAGATGGGTGACTCAGACAGAGAGAGATGGGGTGAGTGGGGTAAGATGGGTGACTCAGACAGAGAGAGATGAGGTGAGGGGGGTAAGATGGGTGACTCAGACAGAGAGAGATGGGGTGAGTGGGGTAAGATGGGTGAATCAGACAGAGAGAGATGAGGTGAGGGGGGTAAGATGGGTGACTCAGACAGAGAGAGATGAGGTGAGTGGGGTAAGATGGGTGACTCAGAGAGAGAGAGATGGGGTGAGTGGGGTAAGATGGGTGACTCAGACAGAGAGAGATGAAGCGAGGGCGGTAAGATGGGTGACTCAGACAGAGAGAGATGAGGTGAGTGGGGTAAGATGGGTGACTCAGACAGAGAGAGATGAGGTGAGTGGGGTAAGATGGGTGAATCAGACAGAGAGAGATGGGGTGAGTGGGGTAAGATGGGTGACTCAGACAGAGAGAGATGAGGTGAGGGGGGTAAGATGGGTGACTCAGACAGAGAGAGATGAGGTGAGTGGGGTAAGATGGGTGACTCAGACAGAGAGAGATGAGGTGAGGGGGGTAAGATGGGTGACTCAGACAGAGAGAGATGAGGTGAGTGGGGTAAGATGGGTGACTCAGACAGAGAGAGATGAGGTGAGTGGGGTAAGATTGGTGACTCAGACAGAGAGAGATGAGGTGAGTGGGGTAAGATTGGTGACTCAGACAGAGAGAGATGAGGTGAGTGGGGTAAGATGGGTGACTCAGACAGAGAGAGATGAGATGAGTGGGGTTAGATGGGTGACTCAGACAGAGAGAGATGAGATGAGTGGGGTAAGATTGGTGACTTAGAGTGACTCAGAGGGAGAGAGGATGAAGACGAGTGTATACAAGTGATGTACGGGAAGAGGGGAGATTTACTAGAAGAGAGATTATTAAGTCAACATGTCCTGGGTCAGACATTAATCCGATTTAACAGCAATTAAGGTGAGACTGATTCCTTCCTAGAGAGGAGGGGGAATCACAGAGAGAGTAAAGTAGAGAGGGAGGAAAATGAGAGGTGGGAAGGGGAAGCAGCTTTACTGGTAGTATCAGTTGGTACTCCTCCACAGATGGAGCAAGCATAACAACTTCACCCAAGCAACCACCACACCCCACATAATAACCACCACACCCCACATAATAACCACCACACCCCACATAATAACCACCACACCCCACATAATAACCACCACACCCCACATAATAACCACCACACGCGACATAATAACCACCACACCCCACATAATAACCACCACACCCCACATAATAACCACCACAGCCCACATAATAACCACCACACCCCACATAATAACCACCACACCCCACATAATAACCACCACACCCCACATATTAACCACCACACCCCACATAATAACCACCACACTCCACATAATAACCACCACACCCCACATAATAACCACCACACCCCACATAATAACCACCACACCCCACATAATAACCACCACACCCCACATAATAACCACCACACCCCACATAATAACCACCACACCCCACATAATAACCACCACACCCCACATAATAACCACCACACCCCACATAATAACCACCACACCCCACATAATAACCACCACACCCCACATAATAACCACCACACCCCACATAATAACCACCACACCCCACATAATAACCACCACACCCCACATAATAACCACCACACCCCACATAATAACCACCACACCCCACATATTAACCACCACACCCCACATAATAAAGCTCTATTCTCAATAGTCAGCTATAATCAAAACTATGACCTTGTAAACAGGCGGTAGATATAGGCCGGGATTCAACCACATCATGCTTTGTCCTCAATGCACGTTGTAAAGGCAATGTCCCCGCGTCCGCAGAGACCACATTCATGGTAAACTCTGCATACGTTGAATCCCGGTCTTCCATCTAATACAGTGATATAGGAGGTGAGGGGTAATCTCTTTCCACTGAAGGTGAGAAAGAGGAGAGGAGAGAGGAGGGTAACTCTGGTGCATATAGATGAAAAGTAGGCCCTTTTCCCCCTCTCCTTCCTTCTTCCCCCTCTCCACCCTCAGCCCCCAGCCGTCGTGCTCTGCTCTCTGGGTTCGGTTGTTCCAGATGTGTATCAGGTGCTGGGGTGGACAGAGGGCCCCGTCGTCCCTGTAGCATTGGTGCGTCTATTGGGAGATTGTGGTCCTGATAGCTCTCCCGTCTGACATGTACACAACAGAACATAAATCACACACACAGAGACACACACTCACGCTTTATCTCTCACTCAGCACACCTCAGATAGGAGCCAACTCTAGAGAGAGAGAGAGAGAGAGAACAGGTTTGCTAAGTAGGGGAAAGGGTTGGGTTTGAGATTATCTGTATTGCTCGGCTCCTTGTTCTCCTTGTGTCGATCTGTTTTACTCACAGTCTTAATGAGAAAATTGTTGGCTTGAATTGGATTCGGTTGCATGATGTTTGAGATTTAAATGAAGTTGTACCATTATTTACCATCCTTAAAACAACCGTAACACACCATTAGGGCTCCACAGAATGGCCAGCCCATTGAGATATACAGGGTTCTCATTCCCATTCTATGGGTATACATTCTATCCTATGGGTCAAGTCCATGTATGATACCCCCAGTAGCAGTTTGTGGGTAAAATCACTGGAGAAGCCAATCCAGAGAAAAAGTCATTTTACAACCTCTGTGTTGTGATAATTGTGTTGTTTGCTCTATAACCCGTTAGTTCATATGCCTTGACACCGTGATATACAGTATAGGCCTATAGCCGAGACAATAGGAAGACACAGTGGCAGAATAAACTCAACCACACATTTGTTTCATTACAAAACCGGAGAGCAACATCTGTCCGATGAAGTCCACAAAGCATATTGCATGTAACAAACAGTTACATGACCTACAGCATGGTCAATCAAGTTAATATTTCTGACATTTTCGAACTACTGAACAACTATTGATTTAGAACAGCGGAGTTACTGCAGGTCCCAAAGAAAACAGGAGCTGCCTCCACTATTCCAGCACCATTTCAACTTCATAATTTCAACATCCTCAAATCACCTATGCTTAGTTGCATCTAAAAGATACCCGAAACAATTTAGTCCAATCAACGTAAGCGAAATATCATGTGGCTGTCCATGGTACTGATGTGTGTGTGTGTGTGTGTGTGTGTGTGTGTGTGTGTGTGTGTGTGTGTGTGTGTGTGTGTGTGCAAGTAGAAAAAAACATGTTGACTGACACTACTTCTAGAGAAACAAAAGTGCCATCCTCCTCTTTCATGTTGCCTAAAGGGTCTATGACTGTCATACAGTACATGCTTTTAGTTGTTGTTGTTCTAGGCTACCTGGCTAAAATACTTGCTTACTAGCCCAACTTCCTTTCATGGGCTACGATGTGGCAGGCCAGCTAGTTAACATTAGCAAACTACATCTAGTTACATGTTGAACTTCTATCCTCTCAGGCCAGGGGTGCAATGTATGAATTTATAGTTGATCAGAATGGCCGTTATAATCATTAGCCAGTATGGAGAATTTGAGTAAAACCACAAGTCCAAATCCATATCTCCATCCATGGCTAATTTAGGAAAGGGTCGGTTTTAGCTAGCTAGCTAGCCACCGGAGGACAACAACACAATGAGATGCAACAATTCAACTTTTTTTCTGTCAATGCGGTCTAATGCACTACAGTCACTTGATTTGAATCCAGGCTGTATCCCATCCGGCCGTGATTGGTCCCATAGGGTGGCGCACAATTGGCCCAGCGTCGTCCATGTTTGGCCGGGGTAGGCTGTCATTGTAAATAAGAATTTGTTCTTAACTGACTTAGCTAGCTTTTTTGGGTGCACCAGAACCATTCACAGTTGATCTCACTTAGTTTAGCTGAATGCTGGTTGGCTAATATTATATATTTTTTATCAAGGCTTACTGGCTTCCCTTTCTTGTTACGATGTCATACTCTTTCTGAGCAGACAGCATCAGATAGATATGCTACACATACTGAGACAGAGGAGCGCTGTTTCGTTCGCTCGAATGCTTTCTCTGGTGAGATACATTCAGCCTCGTGTGAATTGATGGAAATGTATGAAACACAGAGAGACGAAAGATAATTTATTATTTTGTGTTTTTTTCTTTTATGGGGAAGCCTGGCTTCCCTTGACAAAAATTAATACACGCCACTGGATACCCCAGATAGAGAGAGCATTACATTTGGCCTGTGTTGACAGAGGGAGGTTGTATTGACTGGCTCTTGCAGGGGAGGCGTGTCCCCAGCCCTGTCGCCAAACCATTTGTGGCGTTTAATACACTGTAGCAGAGGTCTCCCTAACCTGTACACTGCATGCAGCAGCCGTAGGAATCAATATGCACTAGTCTAGACTGAAACGGAGCATCTGACACAGTGAAAGAGGGAGTGAGTATGAGAGAGAACGAGGGAGGAAGAGGGAGAGAGAAATAGGAAAGGATATACAGGGAAACAGAGGAAAGGTCAGAGTGAGGGATCCAGGGAGATACAGAAAGGAGACAAAAGGAGAGGAAATGATCAGAGACATGGTTTGAAAAGCATAGAGCCAAAGAGAGGAGAGAGAGGGATGGAGAGGGGGGGGTGCGGGGTGGAGTTAGAGAGACGTAGATGGTGAAAGAGAGCACGCGATAGAGAGATAACAAGAGAGCGCGGTCAGTGGCTGAAAGAGACATTAAGCCAAGAGAAAACAGGGATGGAGACACCGAAAAGAGGAAGACATGGACACAGAAGAGGATACACACAGGAAGAAAAAAAGACATAAGAGAAAGAGAGGGGCGGGAGAGAAATAGAGACAGAGGGAGAGGAAGAGAGTGAGAGCAGAGGAAGAGGAAGAGAGCGAGAGAGAGGGGAGAAAAACAGAGAGAGGGGGGGTAAAATTTCCATCAGGTTTTCAATTGGGGCGGATCAATAGTGTATTAGAGCTCACCTTGACCCTGTCTCTCCCCCTTCTCCCTGGCCCCCTTCTCCCTGGGCCAGCACACAGGCCAAGCTACTCTCCCTCACAGCAGGGGGCGGAGAGGGGGAGAGATTGCATTACGGCCTCCTTTTCTTGGACCAAAGTGGCAGAAAATGGCACAATAAAAAGAGGGATAGAGGACAGAACAAAAGAGAAATAGAAAGAGGAAAAGTGAGAGTGAGAGTGAGGGAGAGAGAAAGAGAGTTGTGGGGTGGAGGTGGTCCATACTGGATGTTGTGTTGTTGTGTGTGTTGGCAGACAGTGACTATACATGAGGAGATCTGACTGAGGGACATATAGGCAACAGAGACTATGCATGGGAAATGAAAGCACTGTGGCCCTATAGGCTGCAGCTGGTTCTATTTAGGAAAACAGATATATGTGTACTCTGATGCACTCTTCTTTCCATTGTGACTGTACAACCTTCACTATATGGCACCATTCTGTTGTATAGGGTTCTGTCTTTACTATTTTGGACCTCCTGTTGTATTGTGTCTCATAGGTTGATTTATTACATATGGTCTCCATGACATGAATATAATGTTGAGACAAAAAGCAGTTGATTTGTTGTCCAGACATTATTTTCCATCTTTACATTGTGAGTTTCTGAATCTTAGACTTGGCCTGACACACACACACACACACACACACACACACACACACACACACACACACACACACACACACACACACACACACACACACACACACACACACACACACACACACACACACACGAGGACACAGTACTTCACACCATTTCAGGGGACAGAAGCAGGGGCAGAGGGAGCGAGGGGATGGGGAGAGGTTGAATGAAAAAAAATTGATCCGGGAATTTAGCATTTAGACACAGTTTACAAAGCGATATAGAGGGGAGGCGCGGGAGCAGAGGGGAATATAAGGGGAGGACACTTAACTTTACAATAGGTCAGCTTTGCCCAATTGACTAACTGTAACCTCGGCGTAGGTTAGGATGTACTGTAAATACCTGCGTGATGTAAAATAATTTCAGAAGTGTTTTTGTTTTATAGAATTGAACTAAAACGACAGGGTGCTCGGAGGAAGTTGGCAGGTATTTTTGTAGAATCTCAGATTATGTTCACGTTACCTTGCCCATATGGAAACTTGCCTTTTTCACTCGTTCCCGTTTAAACTATTCCATTATATATATTTGTTGTTATTGTAAATAGATGCAAGACACGTCTCAATAAAGGTTTATAAGGAGAAACACTAATGCTGCCACTAACCTCCCCACATTTCCTAATGTTGTTCCCATTGTCACCCATCCACACTTGGGCGCACATGTACATGCAGGGAATCTCAACAACACACTGTCCCTCTTGCTGAGGGGGAAAATAGAAGAAAAAAGGAGAGAAAAGAAATCGATCGCCGGGGATAGCGGTGCGCATCGGAGGATCGTATCTTGTCAAAATAATATATTACCCTCATCCCCGGCTGATCGATGCGGTGGATTAGGGACGGAGGGCTCCCTCTCCCCTCCTTTCTCCCTCTCTTCCTCCCTGGCGCTCCGTGCAGTTTAATATTTACCTTCGTGAAAGAGCGGCTGTGATGGCGCTCACTCCTAATTGATTCCGACACTTGGGGCTCTCTGTTTGGGTTGCGGATGAGAGAGGGAGGGGTTTAGAGAGGGAGGGGTTTAGAGAGGGAGGGGTTTAGAGAGGGAAGGGTTTAGAGAGGGAGGGGTTTAGAGAGGGAGGGGTTTAGAGAGGGAGGGGTTTAGAGAGGGAGGGGTTTAGAGAGAGGGGTTTAGAGAGAGAGCGAGAGAGAGAGGTGTAAACAGAAAATGGACAAAAAATGAAATGAAAATACCTACAACGAAACAAAATACATTCTGAAGATTGAGAGCAGTGACTGAATGTAAAAAAGAAAGGATGAGAGAGGTCATAATCAGATGAGCTCCTGCATTTTTCTGCCTGTTCTTTAAAAATATATAGTTTTAGAGTTAGACTTGAAAGGCTTACAACTACCAAAGATTATTATTTCAACGCTATACAGCAAATGCTCTGGAAAACAACAGAAACCTGAAAATACCATCCAACCTAGAACTAAGTGAGTAATGTTTAGTCTGAAGCTATATTCTATTTTCAAAAGCCAAGAAGAACAGTACATTACAGTACTTTATAAGGACTGAATGCTAAATAAAGGCTGCCAAGCTTGATACAAGTTCAATTAGCACTGACGTGTTAAGTGAGAGGTGTCAAAGCCCTTTAGTCCAACAATGGCAGGAGAGTCGCACAGTCTACTCCAACCAAATTTAGAGGCCTCAGAAGCTGCCTACCACTGTTCAGAGGTAATAAATATACAGTACCCTGTGTATGTAAAGAATGATAAGGCAAGAAAAGATCACAAAATGAAGCCCCTTATGGACAATCAAGAGACACCTTTTGCTGACTATTATAAAAATGGGAACATCAGCAACCTCCTCTTCCACACAAACCATCCACTGGCATGGCACAGTGCTATATATTAACCAGACCATCCCCTGGCATGGCACAGTGCTATATTAACCAGACCATCCCCTGGCATGGCACAGAGCTATATTAGCACACTACCCCTCTGTGAAGGGGGGGGTGTTAACGAGGGGTGGAAACTCAGGATACTAGACAACGAGGACTCTGAGTCAGCTAATATAAATCTCTATAAGTCTATAACAGTATTGCTACAGGGCAACCCCAAACAGTTTCAGCTGGACTTTCACCGAATCTAATAATTATCCCAGCAGGAGAAGCTCTCCCTTGAGAAAGATACCCCCACCCCGAGCGGGTCAGACCAGACCTCTTCATTATATAACCCCGCAGACGAGCAACCCCAAGTGGAAAGTCAACCTCCCAGCACAGAGTACTACCCCCTCACTGAAATGAAGGATAAATTTACCCAGCTGGAGGTAAGGCAGGTGGAGCTGGAACAGCAGGTGATTGCACTCCAGTCAGCACAGACCCAGACAACAGTCCAGCACAACAACACCCCCTTAACCAGACCCAGAGAGCTGGAGGTGGAGAGAGACATATCTGCACTCTGGACTGTGGTGAGACAACTTCAACAGTATAAAAAGCAAGAGCAGGAGAAGAACAGAGCACTAGAGGAGAGGATCAGACTGCTGGAGGAGAGGGTGAGGGGGATGGCGTGTGACAGAGAACAATCCACTAGAGAGGTGGCCACCCCGGCAGAGAAGCCAGCAGAACAGCTCACCTCAGCTCCCGACAAAATTCTCGACACCACAGCAGAACAGTCCACACCAGACCCTGACCATAGCGTCGAGATCACAACAGAACAGACAAATGAATAACCCCAAGCCCAGGGGATCTCACTCCCTCTGAGCACCCCTCTGTCAGCCACCCTGATAGCTCTCCTGACAACGCCCCCACACCCACTGAGGACATACACAAGACACAGATTGTACTCCTTATGGACTCAAATGGGAAATATATAGAAGAAAATAAACTTTTTCCCAAATACAGTGTGTCTAAACTCTGGTGTCCAAACACCCAGCGCGCCCTAGACCTTCTGTCTAACGACCAACTAGGTTCACCTAGCCACATAATAATACACATAGGCACAAACGACCTGAGAGCACAGCAGGAAAGGGTGGCCACAGCACTGAAGGGAGTGATTGAAAAAGCTTCTTCTACTTTCCCCAACGCACAAGTGGTCTCCACCCTGCTACCATGAAAATACTTCCGCCCTGCTACCATACAGCGGGTAAACTCAGGAATTTTCCGTGACTGTGCCTCAAAACCAAATGTTTACCTGGCCCACCACTCCACCCTGGACTTGAACAGCCTTTATGACCAGGTCCACCTCTACAAGGCAGCAGTGCCCATCTTCGCCCGGACTCTAAAGGACATCGCTCTCAAACGCAGCCCCAACTCTTCACACAGGTGCAACAGATCAATAGACACCCCGCCCAGACCAGCGGGACCCCCCCTGGACCTAAAGGACACACGCCGAGAGGACCTACATCCAGACCACAACACCACCAGCCACATCCACACCCCCACCCCAACTAATCAACACCCCCCCCCCCCCCAAGTCAACCATGCCCACACCCCATTTAGGCCCCCTCAGATCAGACCTATGCCACTTCTGCCCACCCTGTGCAACCCACACCCGCAAAGAGGGTCTCAGCATGGAAGTCACACATACACCCAGGCCGTGAGCAGGCAAACAGCCCCCCCCCCCCCCCCCCCCCACTCTTATACTAGCCCAAGCCAATGGCATGTACCAGATGCTCAGCAGGCTCTGCCCACACTTACTGGCCTGAGGCCAAACCACACAACCAACAACATTGGACACTTTATGGAACACAAAGCCTTAACTATCTCATCCTGGAATATCCAAGGCCTTTGGCCTAAAGAGCAGGAACCTGGACTTCATCAAATAAATCAGAAATACAGACATTGTCAACCTACAAGAACCCTGATATAGAGGAGACAGACCACCTGGTTGCCCTCTATGTTACAGAGAGCTGGTAGTCCCATCCACCAAACTACCAGGTGTGAAACAGGGAAGGGACTCAGGGGGTATGTTAATTTGGTATAGAGCAGACCTAACTCCATAAAATGTATCAAAACAGGAACAATTTACATTTGGCCAGAAATTCAAAAGGAAATGGTCTTAAAAGAGAAAAATGTCCTCCTGTGTGCTACCTATATCCCCCCACTAGAATCCCCATACTTTAATGAAGACAGCCTCTCCATCCTGGAGGGGTAATCAATAATTTCCAGGCCCAGGGACATGCACTAGTCTGTGGTGACCTACATGCCAGAACCGGACAATAACCTGACACCCTCAGCACACAGGGGGACAAACACCTGCCTGGAGGTGACAGCATTCCCTCCCCCATATGCCCCCCTAGGCACAACTATGACAACATAACCAACAAAAAACGTGCCACAACTCCTGCAGCTCTGTCGCACGCTGGGTATGTACATAGTCAATGGCAGGCTTCGAGGGGACTCCTATGGTAGGTACACCTATAGCTCATCTCTTGGCAGTAGTACTGTAGACTACTTTATCACTGACCTCAACCCAGAGTCTCTCAGAGCATTCACAGTCAGCCCACTGACACCCCTATCAGACCACAGCAAGATCACAGTCTACTTGAACAGAGCAATACTCAATCATGAGGCATCAAAGCCAAAGGAACTGAGTAATATTAAGAAATGCTATAGATGGAAGGAATGTAGTTTGGAAACCAACCAAAAAATAATTAGGCAACAACAAATTCAATCCCTTTTAGACAACTTCCTGGACAAAACTTTCCACTGTAATAGTGAAGGTGTAAACTTGACAGTAGAAAATATGAACAGTATATTTGACCTCTCAGCTTCCCTTTCAAATCTAAAAATATCAAATAGAAAACCAAATAAAATGAACAACAATGGCAAATGGTTTGATGAAAAAGGCCTAAATCTAAGAAAGAAATTGAGAAACCTGTCCAACCAAAAACATAGAGACCCGGAAAACGTGAGTCTACGCCTTCACTATGGTGAATCACTAAAACAATACAGAAATACACTACGGAAAAAGAAGGAACAGCACGTCAGAAATCAGCTCAATGTAATTGAAGAATCCATAGACTCTAACCACTTCTGGGAAAATTGGAAAACACTAAACTAAACAACAACACAAATAATTAACTATCCAAAATGGAGATGTATGGGTAAACCACTTCTCCAATCTTTTTGGCTCTATAACAAAGAACCATCAGCAAAAATCAATCAATCAATTTTATTTTATATAGCCCTTCGTACATCAGATAATATCTCGAAGTGCTGTACAGAAACCCAGCCTAAAACCCCAAACAGCTAGAATGCAGGTGTAGAAGCACATATACATGATCAAATAGAAATCTTAGAATCAACTATTAAAGACTACCAAAACACACTGGATTCTCCAATTACCTTGAATGAACTACAGGACAAAAAAAAAAACCTCCAACCCAAGAAGGCCTTTGGTGTTGATGGTATCCTCAATGAAATTATCAAATATACAGACAACAAATTCCAATTGGCTATACTAAAACTCTTTAACATCATCCTTAGCTCTGGCATCTTCCCCAATATTTGGAACCAAGGACTGATCACCCCAATCCACAAAAGTGGAGACAAATTTGACCCCAATAACTACCGTGGGACATGCGTCAACAGCAAAAATCCTGGGAAAATCCTCTGCATTATCATTAACAGCAGACTCGTACATTTCCTCAGTGAAAACAATGTACTGAGCAAATGTCAAATTGGCTTTTTAACAAATTATCATACGACAGACCACGTATTCACCCTGCGCACCCCAATTGACAAACAAACGAACCAAAACAAAGGCAAAGTTTTCTTATGCTTTGTTGATTTCAAAAAAGCCTTCGACTCAATTTGGCATGAGGGTCTGCTATACAAATTGATGGAAAGTGGTGTTGGGGGAAAGACATACGACATTATAAAATCCATGTACACAAACAACAAGTGTGCGGTTAAAATAGGCAAAAGACACACATTTCTTCCCACTGGGCCGTGGGGTGAGACAGGGATGCAGCTGAAGCCCCACCCTATTCAACATATGTATCAAGGAATTGGCAAGGGCACTAGAAAAGTCTGCAGCACCCGGCCTCACCCTACTAGATTCTGAAGTCAAATGTCTACTGTTTGCTAATGATCTGGTGATTCTGTAGCCAACAAAGGAGGACCTACAACAGCACCTAGATCTTCTGCACAGATTCTGCCAGACCAGGGCCCTGACAGTGAATCTCAGAAAGACAAAAATAATGGTATTCCAAAAAAAGGTCCAGTTGCCTGTACCACAAATACAAATTTAATCTAGACACTGTTGTCCTAGAGCACACAAAAAAGATACATGTCTCGACCTTAACAACTGGATGTTGGCCAGGTGGGACGGTAACGTCCCACACCCCCTAGAGAGGATAACAAAGCCATCACCTACAGAGAGATGATCCTGGCTCCTAAGCAAGCTGGTACTGGGGCTCTGAACACAAACACAAACAGACCCCACAGAGCCCCAGGACAGCAACACAATTAGACCTTTTCAAAAAAAAAAAAAGACTTGACACATTTAAAGAATTAACAAGAAAACTGAACAAACTAGAATGCTATTTGGCCCTAAACAGAGAGTACACAGTGCCATAATACCTGACCAATGTGACGGACCCAAAATTAAGGAAAGCTTTGACTATGTACAGACTCAGTGAGCATAACCTTGCTATTGAGAAAGGCCAACGTAGACAGACCTGGCTCTCAATAGAAAGGCTATGTGCACATTGCCCACAAAATGAGGTGGAAACTGAACTGCACTTCCTGACCTCCTGCCCAATGTATGACCATATTAGAGGCACATATTTCCCTCAGGTTACACAGATCCACAAAGAATTCGAAAAACAAACCTGATTTTGATAAACTCCCCTATCTACTGGGTGAAATACCACAGTGTATCATCACTGCAGCAAGATTTGTGACCTGTTGCCACAAGAAAAGGTCAACCAGTGAAGAACAAACACCATTGTAAATACAACCCGTATGTGTGCTTATTTATTTTCCCTTTTGTTCTTTAACCATTTGTACATCGTTACACTGTATATATACATAATATGAAATTTTTTACTTTTTATTTATTTTAATTTTATTTAACTAGGCAAGTCAGTTAAGAACAAACTCTTATTTACAATGACAGCCTACCAAAAGACAAAAGTCCTCCTGCAGGGACGGGGGCCTGGGATATATATATATATTTTTTAAATAAACAAAATAAATCCAAAATAAATATAGGACAAAACACACATCACAACAAGATAGACAGAACACTACATAAAGAGAGACCTAAGACAACAACATAAGGCAGAAAAACATGACAACACAGCAATGTCTTTATTCTTTTGGAACTTCTGTGAGTGTAATGTTTACTGTTCAGTTTTAATTGTTTATTTCGCTTTGTATATTATCTACTTCACTTGCTTTGGCAAGGCAATGTTAACATATGTTTCCCATGCCAATAAAGCCCCTTGAATCGAATTGTATTTAGGGAGATGGATAAAGGGCAGAAGTGAAAAGGTTAGGATAAGTCTGTGTTAATGATGTGGAGGGAGAGTGATAGAGAGATGGAGTAGCCTAACAGATGGATTGAAAAGAGAGAAGGAAAGTAAAATGAAATAAGGGTGAGAGAGGGGGGGGGGGGCGTAGTATAAAAGGATGGATAGCACGACATGGATAGAGGGATGAATAATACGACAGGGATGGAGGAAATTAATGTGGAAGAGAATGGGAAATGGAGAGAAGCAGGTGGGAAATGGGAGAGAGTGGAAAATTGGACAGGAGGAGAGGAAGAGAAATGGAGGCATAGGGAACAGGGAGAGCAAACGATAGGGAACAGGGAGAGCAAACGAGAGGGATTAAGAGAGTGACAGAAAGATAAATATAAAAAGTGATACATGACTGGAGGGGTGGACATAGAAAACCTATAAAATGGAGTGTTGGGGGAAAATAGGGGATGAGGGAAAAAAGCGAGAGGTGACAGGATGATATCGAGGAGGATAGACAGAAAACAGGAGTTATAGGGAGGGAGGGGCGAGAGAGGGACATTTTTTTCTGATGAAGGAACTGGCCTGTCATCTTGTTCCGCCAGCACAGAGCGCTCCTATAAAATACGGGGAGCAGGCAGGCCACACAGGGTGACTTATGTGTATATCTTGGCTTTGTCAATATATCTTTCTGTCTTCCTTCCTCTGTGCTCCCCTTTTGCTCCCTCGCTCCCTCGCTGTCTCTTTCCAGCTCTCTCACTCTGTTTCTCTCCAGCTCCCTCTCTCGCTCTCTCCAGCCCCCCCCTCTCTCTCTTTCTCTTTCTCTCTCTCTCTCTGTTTCTCTCCAGCTCCCTCTCTCGCTCTCTCCAGCCCCCCTCTCTCTCTTTCTCTTTCTCTCTCTCTCTCTCTCTCTCTGTTTCTCTCCAGCTCCCTCTCTCGCTCTCTCCAGCCCCCCCTCTCTCTCTTTCTCTTTCTCTCTCTCTCTCTCTCTCTCTCTCTCTGTTTCTCTCCAGCTCCCTCTCTCGCTCTCTCCAGCCCCCCCTCTCTCTCTTTCTCTTTCTCTCTCTCTCTCTCTCTCTCTGTTTCTCTCCAGCTCCCTCTCTCGCTCTCTCCAGCCCCCCCTCTCTCTCTTTCTCTTTCTCTCTCTCTCTCTCTCTCTCTCTCTCTCTCTCTCTCTCTCTCTCTCTCTCTCTGTTTCTCTCCAGCTCCCTCTCTCGCTCTCTCCAGCCCCCCCTCTCTCTCTTTCTCTTTCTCTTTCTCTCTCTCTCTCTCTCTCTCTCTGTTTCTCTCCAGCTCCCTCTCTCGCTCTCTCCAGCCCCCCCTCTCTCTCTTTCTCTTTCTCTCTCTCTCTCTCTGTTTCTCTCCAGCTCCCTCTCTCGCTCTCTCCAGCTCCCCCTCTCTCTCTTTCTCTTTCTCTCTCTCTCTCTCTCTCTCTCTGTTTCTCTCCAGCTCCCTCTCTCGCTCTCTCCAGCCCCCCCCTCTCTCTCTTTCTCTTTCTCTCTCTCTCTTTCTCTCTGTTTCTCTCCAGCTCCCTCTCTCGCTCTCTCCAGCCCCCCCCTCTCTCTCTTTCTCTTTCTCTCTCTCTCTCTCTCTCTCTCTCTCTGTTTCTCTCCAGCTCCCTCTCTCGCTCTCTCCAGCCCCCCCCCTCTCTCTCTCTCTTTCTCTCTCTGTCCCAGTTGAGCAATCTCCCTTTCTCTCAGACCAGCACATCTCTTTATATCTCTCCTTGTCTCTCTGTGTAGTTCCCACACAGATTCACAGGCTATGTGAAGGTTTTAATCCCGTGAGGATTTATACATGAAAAATAACCAGAGGGACATTAACTTGAGCACACATTCAGTTGCCTCTGTAAATTCTCCAGGTCTGTATCCCACAATGATGACACAGTATTATTCAAATCAAATCAAATCATCAAATCAAATTTTATTTGTCACATACACATGGTTAGCAGATGTTAATGCGAGTGTAGCGAAATGCTTGTGCTTCTAGTTCCGACAATGCAGTAATAACCAACAAGTAATCTAACCTAACAATTCCACAATTACTACCTTATACACAGAGGTGTAAAGGGATAAAGAATATGTACATAAAGATATATGAATGAGTGATGGAACAGAACGGCAAGATGCAGTAGATGGTATAGAGTACAGTATATACATATGAGATGAGTAATGTAGGGTATGTAAACATAAAGTGGCATAGTTTAAAGTGGCTAGTGATACATGTATTACATAAAGATGGCAAGATGCAGTAGATGATATAGAGTACAGTATATACATATACATATGAGATGAGTAATGTAGGGTATGTAAACATTATATTAAGTGGCATTGTTTAAAGTGGCTAGTGGTACATTTTTACATAATTTTCATCAATTCCCATTATTAAAGTGGCTGGAGTTGAGTCAGTATGTTGGCAGCGGCCACTAAATGTTAGTGGTGGCTGTTTAACAGTCTGATGGCCTTGAGATAGAAGCTGTTTTTCAGTCTCTCTGTCCCTGCTTTGATGCACCTGTACTGACCTCGCCTTCTGGATGATAGCGGGGTGAACAGGCAGTGGCTTGGGTGGTTGTTGTCCTTGATGATCTTTATGGCCTTCCTGTGACATCGGGTGGTGTAGGTGTCCTGGAGGGCAGATAGTTTGCCCCCGGTGATGCGTTGTGCAGACCTCACTACCCTCTGGAGAGCCTTACGGTTGTGGGCAGAGCAGTTGCCGTACCAGGCGGTGATACAGCCCGACAGGATGCTCTCGATTGTGCATCTGTAGAAGTTTGTGAGTGCTTTTGGTGACAAGCCGAATTTCTTCAGCCTCCTGAGGTTGAAGAGGCGCTGCCTCATATTATTATGAGAGTCTGCAGGGGAGAGGGATAACCGAATGAACAGTGTAGTGTTCCAAGGTGTTTCTGTCCTATATATCTCCATAGGAAGATCTAGATACAGTGCTCATCAGCCATTCTCTATTACTTTCCATATTAGCCATTCTCACACAAGTAGTCACTGAACTTGATGCATTGATGATGAGCGTGTGCGTGTTTGTGTGTGTGTGTGTGTGTGTGTGTGTGTGTGTGTGTGTGTGTGTGTGTGTGTGTGTGTGTGTGTGTGTGTGTGTGTGTGTGTGTGTGTGTGTGTGTGTGTGTGTGTGTGTGTGTGTGTGTGTGAGAGAGGAGAGCCCATGTATTAATTTGACCTGCAGGAGTGCATCATCTCATCCTCATGGAGTATCTTTAGCTTGTTCAGCTGAGACATAGGGCTTGGAGCTGGGCGTGGGCATAGGGCTGGGCGTGGGGCTGGACGGGTTGCTGGGCGTGGTGTGGGGCTGAGCGTGGGGCTGGGTGTGGAGCTGGGCGTGGGGTTGGCATCCTGCACTCTATGGGGTTGGAGGGGAAGCCTACTTGGAGCACTCATTAACTATTTCTAAACACATAGTGCTTTATTGAAGGGGTATTCGGAGTTATGACAGCTCATGCTTTCAGACAGGACAGGCCCTGTTTAGATCCATTTCTTCTGGATTCAGTCAATTCAAAATAAGTATTGAAATTCATTTAATGGATCATACATTTTTAATTTTGTCTCTCTCTCACTTTTCAATTCAGAAATTGGATTTCATTGTATCTCATTAGAACTGACTGAATTCAAATGTAATTAATATGGGACAACTCTTGCCTCATCCTCATCCTCCACAGATGGCAGGCAGGTTTGGGGGGAGGACAGGTGAGTGCGAGACAGCGGGAGGAGTGTTCCTCTGGAAGGAGACAGAATTTATTTATTTTACTGAACAACACAGAAATGGAATTCCAAATCCATACGTGACTTGCTCTGTCTCTGTTTCATTCTGTCTTTCATTCCCTTTCCCTGTGTGTATGTATTAATTTATTTCTCTCTCTCTCTCTGTCCCCCCCCCCCTCTCTCTCCCTCTCTCAGTCTGTGTATTTCTCCCTCTCTGCTTTTTATTTACCTCTCTCTCATGCTCTCTGCGGTGGCTCAGGGAGCGGTAACAGAAGTGTCAGTTGTCATTATTGGTCTAATTCAGTAATCCGTCATCGAGGCTCACTGTATGCAGCGTATTATACGCCGGCACAGCAGGTGTACTACGCACTGAGGTGGAGATTCCATTTGACACGCACAGAGGCGAGGGCCGACGGGGGCCAGGCTGGCGGGCACACTCTCTGTCTGTGTGTGTGTGTGTGTGTGTGTGTGTGTGTGTGTGTGTGTGTGTGTGTGTGTGTGTGTGTGTGTGTGTGTGTGTGTGTGTGTGTGTGTGTGTGTGTGTGTGTGTGTGTGTGAGATGCAGGAGTAGTAAAGGTCTTTTGATTTCACTGGAAACAAAGAGTTCTGAGAGGTCTCAGTACAGAGAGGAGACACAGTCACACAGGAGTTCAGAGGGACAGGGTTAACACACACAGTCACACAGGAGTTCAGAGGGACAGGGTTAACACACACAGTCACACAGGACTTCAGAGGGACAGGGTTAACACACACAGTCACACAGGAGTTCAGAGGGACAGGGTTAACACACATAGTCACACAGGAGTTCAGAGGGACAGGGTTAACACACACAGTCACACAGGAGTTCAGAGGGACAGGGTTAACACACACAGTCACACAGGAGTTCAGAGGGACAGGGTTAACACACATAGTCACACAGGAGTTCAGAGGGACAGGGTTAACACACACAGTCACACAGGAGTTCAGAGGGACAGGGTTAACACACACAGTCACACAGGAGTTCAGAGGGACAGAGTTAACACACACAGTTACACAAACACACATTTACACAAACACACTCAGTTACACCACACTCACAGCCAGACACAAAGCCAGTTGGTCAATGAATAGTCAGTAGTGCACTGAGAGAAGGAAAGGCTATCATACCTATAGCTATCAAAATGACTTCTAAGAGAGGTTTCATTTCTTTGCTGATATCGATGAATGAATATGCAATGTAAAAATGAATGATTTGTCTTCCATGATAGGATTATGAATATGATGAATGGTACTAGATTCATTTTGATAGTGATGATCTGGGTATTATACATCGTGATTGTATTAGGAATTTCTGCTCTCCACAACATTGATTGTGTTTCCATGTTTTTTTACTGTTCACGATGTTTCATCATTTATTGACGTTATGAATACACCTTTTGTCATTTTTACATTACACGCTTTCCATGTTCATCAACGAGCTTGTCCTATTACCATATATTGAAGTCCATTTAGAAAGTGTCCAGGTTGAATCAAGATGACCCTAAAACTACAAATCTCATAGCACTGCAGTCCTAGTTCCCCCGGGGGTCTCAAATGGAGCAAAAGAAGACTGTGTAAATCTTCTTTAGTAAGTGTATTGTGAATTGTGAGGACAGTGTATCTCTCCTTTTGCTCTCTTACCTTTATCAATTTGTATGGGAGCTCCCACCTCTCGGTTCCCCACGGGTATGGTGGGTTTGATCACGTTCTCAACTCCACAAGGCTGCAAATCCAGTAACCACTGTAAGTGTTTTAAACAGTTTAAACTATCAACATACTTCACGCTGTGTCTAGAACCCCTATACGTGTCTCAGAACACACCCTTTCGCTTCCCGTAGGCTACTTTACTTTGAGGTTGTTTATTAGGCACATGGTCACGTTCAATGGCATCACGTACGTATGTGGATATTCAGCTGGTGAATTTTTCAATCGTTTTTCAATTAAGAAAGTTTTAAGAAACAATTTCTCAAGATTCGTACTTGCGTTTCTGTAGCCTCCCAATTATAATGTATCCAATTGTATCTTCCCATGACCATTCTTCTAGTCTACTGTTTCGATAGAATTACGAATTGTACATGTCATTGTAATCCAGGCCAGTAAAATATAACCAAGAAGCAAACATATTTATGCTTGTAATATTGTCCATAGAATAACTGTATAGCTTAACCATCACTAGCCAGACAAGGAACGAAAATAAATTAGGGGTTGGCCTATAATAATAATAGTAATAAGAATTATTATTAGTACTACTACTACTACTATTAGTAATAATAGCAACAATAATAATGATAATAATAACATGAACAATAATAATAATAGTACAATTAATTCCGTGGTTGTCAAAAAGGAGAACATTTATTCATAAATTGTGAAAATGCACATGATTCGTTGACTAATTACTTTTCAGTGGGCTACTTATCAAACATCATGTCTATAAATCAAACACACACACAAAAACTAAATGTTACCACTATTTTTGTGTCCGTTTAATGATTGATATAGCTCACTGATGTTATGAGCTTATTGTTTCAACATTCAGACATGTAGGCTATTCAAATTTCCCTTCTTATTCATCTGTAGAGTCCTACTTTTCGGTAAACATGAACGATCGAATCAAGGCGAAGAGACAGGAGGCGATGGGAGGGGGAATGAAGAGGAAAAGCACCTGTCTACACGGTTCTGGGGGGAGTTCAACCCGCCGTTTCCGTTTTGCAAAAGCTGCGGTAGCGAGGTAGTGAGACAAGACTAAGAACTTCAAACAAACGGCTAGCCCAAACCGGCGGCGGCCAATCCGGATGAAGACAGAAAGAAATGAACAACCAACAACGGTTCACTACTGTCCGACTCTCTTTCTGAAAAACAACACTCTTTCCCTCTCTCATACTTTTTTAGATCGAAATCTTTACGAATTTAAAAAGATCTGTTAGAATCTACATCTTGTTTGCAACATCTTGTCAACATTCGTCACGCAATGTTTTACTATGAAATAATGGACACGAGAGGGATGTGGATGGGCTACGAATTAAATGAACGAGTAGTAACCTAGGATTTAGAAAAAAACGTAGAAAAGTATACAGGAAACGAAGAATCAGCATGAAATGAATGATTTAGATGCACTATTGTAAAGTGGCTGTTCCACTGGATGTCATAAGGTGAATGCACCAATTTGTAAGTCGCTCTGGATAAGAGCGTCTGCTAAATGACTTAAATGTAAATGTAAATGAGATGAGAGCAAAGGAGAGGAGATAGAGGAGCGATGAAGGTAGAGAGTGGGTACTGGATGTGTGCTTGAAATATTACTGTATGCTTGAGTGAGCAGGAGATGGAAGATAAGATAGATAGGAGGGAGAGAGGGGAAGAAATAGCTTATGACAGCAAGATGGAGAGAGAGAGAGAGAGAGAGAGAGAGAGAGAGAGAGAGAGAGAGAGAGAGAGAGAGAGAGAGAGAGAGAGAGAGAGAGAGAGAGAGAGAGAGAGAGAGAGAGAGAGAGAGAGAGAGAGAGAGAGAGAGAGAGAGAGAGAGAGAGAGAGAGAGAGAGAGAGAGAGAGAGAGAGAGAGAGAGAGAGAGAGAGAGAGAGAGAGAGAGAGAGAGAGAGAGAGAGAGAGAGAGAGAGAGAGAGAGAGAGAGAGAGAGAGAGAGAGAGAGAGAGAGAGAGAGAGAGAGAGCGTGTTAAAGAGTAGGGTGCCGCTCTGCAGATGATAAAACGCTAATTAAAGTAAACGAGCTACCTGAGCCCTTCGACTAACCCCTTGTCACACTCTGTCAAGAGCAGAAGAGAGTAAATGAACTAGGGAGAGATGGACCGAGGTAGTGGGAAGACGAGACAGATATTTAGGGAAGACGGAAGTTCTTGATGTTCAATAGTTGTGCCTTTAGGTCCAAGTTTAGTTTCCAATGTTGCCTTTTCATATGAACCATTATGAACTAAACAACTAAGTTTACCCAATACCTCTTGTTATGGGTATTTTACTACGTTTACTATACTTTACATGGCATAGGCATTGTTTATGGGTAATCGGGAATCATTTATGTTCTGTATGACCTTGTACCAGTTATGGACAGTTGTCACTGTTCATTTTGGTATCCAAGAAAGTGTATTGAAAAGGTATGAAAGTGCCACTGTTGAGAGCCAGTGCTCCAGTGTTGCATCGAGGTTGGGCTGTAGTGACTGGATACGTGTCCTCTCCTTTTCCAACATGGGCTTGAAAATGTCCACCACTATCCAAAGATGAGCTCTCATGTCAAGTAGAGACCAGTAACAGCAGTTGGCATGACTCTTGGACTTATTTGCCAAGTGCCGAATTCAAATAACTTGGGTGATTTGGAAATAAATAGCTACCATTATCATATACTGTATGTTTGATGTCATGCCTCTTCCATTGTATGGGTTGGGGTGGTTTAACTACATGTCATTGTAACCACTGTGTTCTTTATAAGGACCAGTCATTTTCAGGGTTCACAAATTTTACCATAGCTAGTTTTTTGTATGTAGATAGCCATGAAAACATATCAGTAAACCGCGTTAATAAAGATACTTTGTTGTCATCCTGTCATTATTACAATTTGTTCCTTGGTTGTTACCCCTTCATGATATTTCCTTAGTCCATCAAGCATTTTGGCGAGCTATATATAAATCCACCATTCATTATTTCTTAATGCTCATATTCATTCAATTAATCCCGGGTCTAATTCGTTTATATATTTATTTAGCCCATCTCGCTATTCCTCTTTCATTTTTTCATCTCTCTCTCCAACGATTATCCTGCCGTCTAATTAGAAATCGATGCTGTTGGGGCCGGCGGGTATTTGCGATGTGTTTGTGGACATTGAGAACAATTCCCCCGACAGAGAGAGAGCGAGAAGAAAGAAAGTAAATATGAGGAAAAAACACACACACCTCCTCAATTTACCCTACTGACAAGCAACTTCACTCCTTCCAACTATTCTTCTTTTTAAAAAGCAGTAAAAAGCAAGTAACGGAGAAATGAAAATAATATCATTTTAATGACTGGCGCGGGGGATTTGAGCGGGGAGTGTTTTTAGAATAAATAAACGATGAGGGGTATTTCAAACGCTTGAAATGAATGAGCATAGCTCAACACTAAAATACAAACAAATGTTACCACCAACTGTTTAGAAACAAATGGTATCGGCTCGGTCACCAAGGCAGTATGGAGGAGACCATTAGCCCTCTCAGTTGCATTCTTGTTGCGTAATGTAGGTAATTATAGCCCTAAAAAAAAATATTTGGCTTACCGATATTAGCCTATATATTTACTTATAATTGCGTTATTATTATTATTATTATATTAATAGCTTACTATTATTATAATTATTATTATCGTTATGCTTATGGTTATTATGCCTGTATTTAGTATTCATATAGTTTGCTGAACGTTATTTCTAAATAGATATGTAAGGCATTGCTGATTTATTTATTTTTTGTCTTTTCCTCTGCCTGACTCGGTCTGTGCCTCTGCGCCTGTCTGCTCTATTCCGATACCGATCCAAAGTCTCTTCCGGTCGGCGCGTCCCGTGGAGAGGAGTCGGCAGAGGCGACGGGTTAGCACTATTACTGCCGGAGCAATCGAACCTAAACGAATTAGGAACCCCAGATGCCGGTCTGGGAGAACATTTTAAAACGAAGTGAAAAAGGAATGAGAGTGCGCCCTTTTATTAGTTAAGCTCACACCGGCACCGTTATTTCTCTACCCATAATCAGTTTGCAGCTTTTAGCTGTTTTTTGTTGTTGACCCTTACAACGAAATCTCTCTCGGACTTTGTTGAATTCAATGTCAGGAAATGTGAAATTGGGGAATACGTTGTCATCTTTTTAGCAATAATGAACAATAAAATAAGTCGTTTGTCTCGGTGTTGCCTCACATTTCGTCAGCCCCTCTGATGCTTTACTTGGCAAAGGCAATCTGCTGGTGTGTGTGTGTCTCTGTTTGTTGGTTTGGTATTTGAGTCAGTCGGTGCATGCATGTCAGTCCATCTCTCCATCTCGCGCGCTCATTAAACGTCCCTCTCCCCCCCTTCCCCGCGTGTTTGTGCTCCCACTCCCGCCCTCCTTCCTCCTCGCCTCGCTCTCCCCTTGCCCATGGCTATGTGATCGTGAAAAATGTGTTTACAAAACTCGCTCTCTCACAGATCAAACCGCACGCGAATCAAAGACTTGGAGAGAGAAAGAGAGAGAAAAAGAGGGGAGGGAAGAGAGGGGTGTGTGTAATTTAAAAAATCTGTTTTTTTCCTCCCTTGTGCATGTGGATGTCTGCACATGGCTCCTTTGGCAATACAATATCTTTAAGCCCAAAACAACTGTTTGTGTTTCATAGTTAAACATGAGACATAATGTAATATTGATGGCTCCTTGACACACTAACACGGTGAAACACGGCCTGCCTCAGTTCAGTTGATCATTAGTGGGTATTACACGCCCGTACAATGCTGCGCTAACAAGCACCTGAGATAAGTTGTCATCTACAGTTGAGCGTTCAGAGGTGTGACACGAATTGGTTTAATTGACAGTTGGAGAAGCATATGCTGTTTTGTTTTACTTCTCATGTTGCTGTTAGGCCAGTCATTTTTGTGATGATGGTGATATTGTGTGTGTGTGTGCGTGTGCGTGTGTGTGTGTGGTGCTGAGGTATGTATCGGAATATGGTGGGAGATGGAGGGAGGGAGAGTAGGAGTCTTTAGAGTCATCATAACAAAACAAGGGACTGAATATAGAAGTGGGTAATACAATACAGTATTGATGGAACAATGGGGAGAGGAGGACAAGGAAGAAATAAAGAGAGTGACTTGGCGAGACACAGAAGGGGATGAGAAAGAGAAGAGTGTCAGAGGAGAGAGTGAAGGTGTAAAGAGAGGGGGATGAGAGACGGGGAGGGAGGGGCAGACAGACAAGTGGGGGAGTGATTATAGCAGGGTTTATGTGTGAGCTATTGATTTAGTCGGTGGTGACTTCTTGAGTGGTTAATTCGGGAAGTGAGAGCGATAGAGAGAGTAACTCACTGACCAGGGAGGAGGAGGGATAAATAGAGAGGGGGGTAGAGAGCAGGGAAGGGAAGGATAAGGAGGAGAGAAGGGTCTGTAACAAGTGCATCTCCTCATGGGGTGAAATCATTGACAACGGCAGCTTTCATCACCATGCATCTAAAGACAGGTGTTGAAAGCAGGGAGGTACAGTGTTGGTCTCGCAGGATGGAATTAAAGGTGTCGTTTTTCTGCTGAACTTTGACCTCTGAATCCCATAACTGTCTGTGTCCGAAATGACACCCTATTTCCTTTAAAGTTCACTATTTTGAGCAGGCACTGCTGAAACTATTGCACACTATAGGAAATTGAATGCCATTTTGATCCCCTAATCTGACAAACCACCATGCAGGGTTTAAGTAGGCTACATTCTGGTCAATGAAGAAAATATTATGTTTAAATGTCAGATTTTTCCATAAAGCAGTTGTTTTTAATGAACAAGTTTGATAGCTTTTGGTATCTTTCAAATCTCTCTCTCTCACACACACCTTCCCTGTTTACCTTCAGGATAGGGTGAAGTTGAGCCCATAGGACACTCATCTGCTCTATAGAAACAATAGATGGTTCTCCCCTTCTCACTGTCTTACCCTGTCTGAAGGAGTCAACATCAACCCTAACCCCAAATCCCGAATCTTAAACCTAACCCTAGCCCTAATTGTAATCCTAACCCTAACTGTAACCCTAAACATAAGCCCTAAACCTAAAATAGTCATTTCCTTGTGGGGATCAGCAAAATGTCTCCACTTGTCCGAACTTCTGGTCCCCACAAGGATAGCAAAACCAAACCACTCACACAGACACGCACACACACCTTGCATCTGGAAGTAGTCATTTGCAGTTAATCAAACTCTGTGAAATTGCCTCACCATGAAATATATTTCGTATATATGTTTGTAGACGTAATCATGTATGTACGTGTGTCTCTTTGTGTGTACTAGACGTGTATATGCGTGTCTCCGCTTGTGTGAAGTTTAAGGTCCGCTCGCCAGAGCAGTTTCTTTTCCTCTTTCTCTTTCCCTCTCTCTTCGCGCAGGTTTTGATCTCTCAGCCGCGAGATCAAAGGCGCTCTCTGGCTATTAGTCAGCGCGAGCCATTGATCCCTCATCGATCCACGCGAGACACAGCCGCCCCGTGAACACCGTACTAGGCTCCCCAAAGCTCTCCCGCGCGAGAGAGAGAGCAAGCAAGGGGAGAGGGAAAACGCAAAGGGGGGCAATGTGTATGTGCGTCTGTGTGGATTTTTCACTGGCACTGGTAGAGCCAAGTTCGAGCTTTTTCTTTGCCGCGGGACATGAAACAATGAGGCTCGAGCCGGTTTTAATAAAGCGCGCTTTCCCTCCTTTCAACTCTGGCGCTCGGCGGACGAGCCGGCAGCGGAGAGCGATCGATAATTAATGACGATGAATAATTTAACCCTATCGATTGATACTTCTTCTTCCTATTTTTTTCTTCGTATTTTCCTCCTTATATCTTAAGGACGGTATTCTGTAAGGTGGTGATACCATATCACATGCAACCCTCTCCCATCACCATCTCCTTAACTTAAGCAAGTTTCCCAAACGTTCGCTTCCTCATCCACATGCCAATCTACTGTATATTTATTTATAATTTAGCTTCATAACTAAACACACCAGTTAGTTTTCTTATTAAAATCGTCATCATTAGGATTAACATACAAAACTTTACCCCATTTATTTCCCCGCATATACTGGTTGAATCAACGTTGATTCCACGTAATTTCAATGAAATTAAGTTGAGCCAAGTTGAACCAAGGTGAAATAGGGCCTAGAATTTGAATTGACGCCTGTTCCCAGTGGGAAGGCTGTTTGGTGATGTCGATTCACATACACACATATCTCCAAAAGGCCCATAGTTTTCAAGCACCCAATGCTTATAGGCCTAAATTGTATGGTCTTCTTTTTTGTTGTTGATGTATGGTCTTTTTTGTTTCTGAACTGGTTTAGCAGTTTGGGTTTATAGTGATTTTTACAGGCTCATTTCAAGTTCTCCATACATTTCTCTTCTTGACCTCTTCCTCTTTTGACTTTTGTTTATTTATTTTCCCTCTCCATTTATCCCACCATTGGTCCTAGTTGTATTGTTGTCTGTTCCACAGACCTCTTCACCTTCCAGTTTAACATTTGGACAGCCAGCAGGTCCTGTATTCCATCCTCCTGCACTTTTCCCCCCTGCCCCCCTCCCTCCTCTCCTATCCCCCTCTCCTTCTCCTCTTACAAACCCATACCACAGTCCCTCTGTTCTTCCACCCCGAGGCTGACCAGAGTGTCAGAGCTAACCAGAGAGAGGAACAGAGAAAGAGGGAGAGGGAGAGGGGGTAGAAGGATAGAGAGAGGGGGTTCAGTTGGGCATTTTCAGGGGCAACCAAAAAAGAAAGATGAGACAGATGTACAGAGTTTGTTTCATCTGTTGGAAACAGAGAGCGAGAGAGGCCAGACTCGTAGCTCTTCTCATATGTATATATATATATATATATATATTTTTTTGAGACCCAACACTTTTTCCATCTTTAGACACCACTGGAGACAAAATGTTGCCAGAATGTCAGTCTGTCCACTTTCCATCTCTGGCTGCTACTCTTCACCCTGCTCCCTCTCTGTCCACAGTCTCTCCATTACCAGTCTTTCTTTTGTTCCAAGTCCCCACTTTACCCCTGTTCCAAGTCCCCACTCTACTGCAAGTCCCCACTTTACCCCTTTTCCAAGTCCCCATTCTACCCCAATTCCGCACTTTACCCCTGTTCCAAGTCCCCACACTATCGCAAGTCCACACTTTACCCCTGTTCCAAGTCCCCACTCTACCCCAAGTCCCAACTTTACCCCTGTTCCAAGTCCCCACTCTACCCCAAGTCCCAACTTTACCCCTGTTCCAAGTCCCCACTCTACCCCAAGTCCCAACTTTACCCGTTCCAAGTCCCCACTCTACCCCAAGTCCCAACTTTACCCCTGTTCCAAGTCCCCACTCTACCCCAAGTCCCAACTTTACCCCTGTTCCAAGTCCCCACTCTATTGCAAGTCCACACTTTACCCCTGTTCCAAGTCCCCACACTATCGCAAGTCCACACTTTACCCCTGTTCCAAGTCCCCACACTATCGCAAGTCCACACTTTACCCCTGTTCCAAGTCCCCACTCTATTGCAAGTCCCCACTTTACCCCTGTTCCAAGTCCCCACTCTATTGCAAGTCCTCACTTTACCCCTTTTCCAAGTCCCCATTCTACCCCCAAGTCCGCACTTTACCCCTGTTCCAAGTCCCCACACTATCGCAAGTCCACACTTTACCCCTGTTCCAAGTCTCCACTTTACCCAAGTCCCCACTTTACCCCTCTGTTCCAAGTCCCCATTATACCCCAAGTCCCCACTCTACACCTGTTCCAAGTCCCCACTCTACACCTGTTCCAAGTCCCCACTCTACACCTGTTCCAAGTCCCCACTCTACACCTGTTTCAAGTCCCCACTCTACACCTGTTACAAGTCCCCATTCTACCCCAAGTCCCCACTTTACCCCTGTTCAAAGTCCCCACTCATCTGTCAGACCTGATTTAGTGAACTGCAGTTCATTACCATATAGAATCTGATTCTACATTTCCATTCACAGAAAAGCTCAATAGTGAACTCCAAGGCAGGTGCAGATGTACTATGGGGTTCCAGGACACATGTTATAGGTGTATTAGTGTAACAGTGGAACAATAGTTGCGAGTGTTAAACTGGGACAATATGTCTCACGCTCTGCCTTTTTGTTATTGGTGATTAGAGTAATCCATCATTTATACTGTTGTATTGGGTGGCCATCAGTTATCGTGTGAGTCTGGTCTTTTCTTTGGTCCATTATAGTCTCGTCCTCAATGCTACGCGCAAACCTCTTTGTGAGTATCTTTTAGCCTTTGTCTCCATCTTTGGTAAACAATGAAAATGGTATCTTTCAGCCCTGCGATAAATGTGTGTGTGTGTGTGTGTGTTTGTGTGTGTGTGTGTGTGTGTGTATTGATTCAGTTAGTATCCACGGTTTCAACAACGCCTCATTGTGTGTGCTATTATTATCACTATCAGTCTCTACCTGTACACTGGTGTTGGTATATGTGAGTAGAGTATATACTTGTGACTCGGTGTGTCTGTGTGTATACACTCCATTAGTCTATCAGTGTGCCTCTGTATCTGCCAGTGTGTGTGCATGAGGAGCAGTATTCCCTGTGCTGCTAGTTATAATGTTTCTGGGGGTGATAGGGGGAACTTGAAAGCCCTGTGCTGCCCAAATCAAAACTAACAAGGAAATGATGGGGGCTCCTTTATCTCCTCTCTGGCCTGGGGGGCTGAGGGGTGCGAGAGAGGGAGATCGGGGGTGGGGGGATTGGGGTGTGGGGGCCTGGCTTCCTCTTTGATTTGTAAAAAATGCATTACCTCCGAAATCAAATGGAAAATTACTGTGCCGAAGCATAACACACAGAGCAGGAGAGGGAGGGAGAGAGAGAAGACAGTGGACAGGTGGGAAAGGGAAGGGAGGAGTCAACTGTGGAGATAGGCTGGCAGATAGATAGGAGATGGGTGCGTATAGATTTTGAGGAGGTGCGTAGGAGGAAAGAGAGGTAGACCTTGTCCGGTACTAAAGCACCCATATTGTGTATCCTCTGAGAGTACAGACTGGGGTTTAGGAGTCTATGGTAAATGATAGGATGATGTACTATTGATGGCCCAAAGCTCAAGGGAATAGGTAGAGGCATAGATTGTTGCAAACTTAGAATTACATATGGAATCATAGACATATAGGAGCTCTATGGCTGTAAAGACCAAATAAATAGACAAGTTGAAATTCAGTGCAGTGCCTGTCAGGTCTCACACATGCTTAAATACTGCTGAAATACTGTACATGTAGCCTCTAAAGGTGTTGAAATAATTCCACAACAATCTCTGGAAAATTGTTTTGAAAGTACAGCTTCCCAGAACGCATAGTTATCTAAGTAAATAATTGAAGAGAATTACTTGCGATAGACAGAGTTTGCACTCAAGGAGGGACAGTAAAGGAGGGACAGTAAAGGAGGGACAGTAAAGGATGAACAGTAAAGGAGGGACAGTAAAGGAGGGACAGTAAAGGATGAACAGTAAAGGAGGGACAGTAAAGGATGAACAGTAAAGGAGGGACAGTAAAGGAGGGACAGTAAAGGAGGGACAGTAAAGGAGGGACAGTAAAGGAGGGACAGTAAAGGATGAACAGTAAAGGAGGAACAGTAAAGGAGGGACAGTAAAGGAGGGACAGTAAAGGAGGGACAGTAAAGGATGAACAGTAAAGGAGGAACAGTAAAGGAGGGACAGTAAAGGAGGGACAGTAAAGGATGAACAGTAAAGGAGGGACAGTAAAGGAGGGACAGTAAAGGAGGCACAGTAAAGGAGGGACAGTAAAGGAGGAACAGTAAAGGAGGAACAGTAAAGGAGGAACAGTAAAGGAGGGACAGTAAAGGAGGGACAGTAAAGGAGGGACAGTAAAGGAGGGACAGTAAAGGAGGGACAGTAAAGGAGGGACAGTAAAGGAGGGACAGTAAAGGAGGGACAGTAAAGGAGGAGCAGGGAGAACAAGAAAATGAGGAAGAGAGGAAAAAGAAGAAGGGATATATGCAGTCAGACAGTGGATTCTGAGAAAGAAAGAGAGGTCTGAAAACACAAAGATGAAGAGAGCGGGATGAGCCACAGTCCAAAGACTAAAAAGAGCGAGAGGGTGAGAGTGAGTGAGAGGGTGAGTGCGAGAGGGTGAGAGTGAGTGAAAGAGAAATGCCTGGAGTTAGTAATAATAATTTATACAAACACACCTCAATAATTCACGTACCATTTCAATGCTGGAGGGAAAATCCACATTTCACAGAGCATAATTAAATAGAGACAGAGAGTGGAAAGAAAGAGAGGTGGAGAGATAGATGGAAAGATAGATGGAGAGACCAGAATTAAAGATACTTTTGCAGTGGCATGGTTTCTTTTCCATTTGAGGTTTGTAAAACAACCAAGATGAAATTGTAATATCCAAACTATATCCAATCTCTTGAACTCGTCTCACTTCTCTTCATCCTAACATTGACAGGTGCACATCCTTAGTATTTCACCATTCACCTCCACAGTTGTCTAATGTGCACAGTAGAATTACAACTCTGTCTTTAGTCATATTCACTCATATTACAGGGTCAGCCATAGTAGGAGCAAATGAGAGTTAAGTGCCTTGCTCAAGGGCACATCGACAGATTTTTCATCTTGTCAGCTCGGGTATTTAGAGCCCACCGCTCCAACTACTAGGCTACCTGCCACCCTAATTCACAGTTTAATTTCTATTTTCAGAGGTTATTTTCTCAGAAATAAAATGATGTGAATGTTCAGACAGAAAGACTGTGCTGATCAACAGTTTGCTGGCCAATAAACATGGCTGGATGTATTCATTCTGTACATTTAGCTGTTGTGCTTTTCACTAGCCAACCCAATTCCAATTTTTGGGCATTTATTTGGCATATTCGATACAGATCTTATCTTAGGTATTAATAACGTGAAAATATGAAAATACAGCTTTATTTGTTTTTACTTACCTTGCCTTGGCACTCATTTTAGTTTCTATTTTTGTAATTTTCTACTCATTGTATTACAAATACGAATTATTTTAAAGGATTGTAAATTGAATATATCAGTCTTTCATGTTACGTCTTTGTCAATATAGCCATTATAACCACTAAACCACTTACCATTTTGGAATGAATCACTACTCCCTACTCCCACTTTTTGATCAAAACAGCTTCTATGTATCACCTCATTATCCTGCGCCTTCTTCAAGTTTAAAGGAGATGTTTTAATTTCTCATATTCTATACTGTAGGAGTGTCCTCCACATTGCATCAGTTAGTGCTCTCTGGCCCTGTTAGATCACTCCATCAAACACATGATCTACAAAAGCTCTTGATATATACTGTATGTAACGTTGATATGAGGGACTCAAAACCACGGTGTCAAACCATCCATTGCCCTCATTGCCCTGCAGGTCATCTCTCACCTCAGACTTGTTTAACTCATCCCTCTCTCCCACCTTTCTTTTTCGTTTTCTACCAAGAAATAAAAGTAATTGGAATTAAATTGGAATTTTTCCCTCTCTCCCCTTCTCTCCCTTTGTCTGCCCATCTCTCAGGTGTAGTGGAGGCATGGACTGTAACTGCGTCAGTGATCTGTTGCTCACCCCCCCTGTCCCTGCCCTCTGGACTCCAGGTGAGGCAAGCAGGATTGGGGCACTTTTTTGCGGAAGCCGGGGTACGTGGTTTGGGGAGTTGGGGATTTTATTAGGGTTGTGGAGGAACATTTGATTAACTTTTGGGGGAGGGCAGATACCAGTTATACACTAAGGGGAGATGTACAAAGTGCTTGTACCTGTGCAATGTTTGGTGTTAGATGTTATTATCAGCAGGAATAAAATAGACAACAAAAAACCTTGATGCTAATTTACCAAACTGTCTTTATTTACACTTCAACTAAATGCATTATTCCTACCTCTTAACCTTTATGTACCTATTTGTAGTAGGTTTACCTGTATTCCCTTGCATACTTTTCCCCTGTGTTACTGCCAGGCCTTGATAGCTAGTGTTTTCTAATGGTCAGTATGTATACTCCCACTTGTCTGCATTATAAAGATAATTTTTATATTTGAATATCAAAAAACTTACCACACACATCAGTGAACAAATAGTGTTTCTAATTTGTTAGGATTCATGTTTCTTTACTTATTCTGCGAGGCAATTAGCCAGAATTTTTGGTCAATTGATGAGCTATTTTATTATATTAGAAGTGTATGGCAGCAGGCAGTTAGAATTCAAGTATTATCAAATTGTAAGTAGCATCCATCAACTCTGAAAGAGAGCAGAAATCTAACTGACCAGCTAGTGGGTCCAAGCTAGTGGGCATTAGTAGTACCACAGAGCAACATTGCTGTAAGCATGCTCTATGATATTAAACACATCATCCCTGAACTGCATCACTCCATCAGTCATCCAGACAGCTAGCCCCTTTGGCCAGCACTCACCATTCACAAACCAATAGGCCTCAATCTCATCCTCCCACTCTCCTGCTCCTCCTCCTCAGGCATCGCCTTCCCAGACTGGGCCTACAAGCCTGAGTCGAGCCCCGGCTCGCGACAGATTCAGCTTTGGCACTTCATCCTGGAGCTGCTGCAGAAGGAGGAGTACCAGAGTGTGATTTCCTGGCAGGGGGAATATGGAGAGTTTGTCATCAAGGACCCTGACGAGGTGGCCAAACTGTGGGGCCTCAGGAAATGCAAACCCCACATGAACTACGATAAGTTGAGCAGGGCGCTAAGGTAGGAACTGTGTGTGTGTGGGTGTGTGCCTGTGCGTGTGTGTGTTTTTGTGTATGTGTGTGCTTTATTAGATATTTTTCAGTATAAGAAGCCAGAAAAAGTAGCAGTATTCATTTTTAGTGGATATAAGTCCTTTTTTCCTTAAAAATGTCAATACCCTCGATTCCACCTTATTTTCCAATATCCAAATGGATAAGTTCACTATTAAACCGCTATATAAAAAATTCAGTAAGAATTTCAGAATTAATCCCCCATGTAAAATAGCTTGGATTTAGACCTACCGAGAATAAATCAAGTCCTTCTGCCTTATCAGAAATACTTGCCTCTAAACTCTACACATTGCTATGTGATTTAAACTATAGCCCTGCTACCTATTCTGCTATAGATCATTCTATTGAATTTACCCCACATCCCACCGCTACTCGTCACTTGCTTATGCAAATCAAATGACAACACACACACACACACACACACACACACACACACACACACACACACACACACACACACACACACACACACACACACACACACACACACACACACACACACACACACACACACACACACACACACACACACTGTTAACCCCCTCCCTGGTTTCCCCTACCCTCTCGTTAATGGGGGCTGTCGTAGGGGTCTAATTGTTATGAATTGGCTGGGGCCATAATTAGCCTTCTTGATTAGCCTAGCTTAATTGCTCAATTAAGGGCCGCGGCATAATTGCCACGCAAAGCAAAAGTGTACAAATCATTGCGAGGGCCCCAACTGTTTGTTGTGGATACATACTGATAAGCATTGTATTTGGAAAGTATTCAGACCCCTTCACTTTTTACACATTATTCTAAAATGGATTACATTTTTTCCCCCTCATCAATCTACACACAATTCCCCATAATGAAAAATCAAAAATAGTTTTGGGGAATTTTTTTCTAACTTATAAAAATAAATAACAGAAATACCTTATTTACATAAGTATTCAGACCCTTTGCAATGAGACAGGAATTTGAGCTCAGGTGCATCCTGTTTCCATTGATCATCCTTGAGAAGTTTCTACAACTTTATTGGAGTCCACCTGTGGTACATTCAATTGATTGGACATGATTAGGAAAGGCACACACCTGTCTATATAAGGTCCCACAGTTGATAGTGCATGTCAGAGCAAAAACCAAGCCATGAGTCCAAAAGAATTGTCCGTAAAGCTCCAAGACACGATTGTGTCGAGGCACAGATCTAGGGAAGGGTACCAAAACATTTCTGCAGCATTGAAGGTCCCCAAGAACACAGTGGCCTCCATCATTCTTAAATGGAAGAAGTTTGGAACCACCAACACTCTTCCTAGAGCTTGCCGCCCGGCCAAACTGAGCAATCAGGGGAGAAGGGCCTTGGTCAGGGAGGTGACCAAGAACCCAATGATCACTCTGACAGAGCTCCCGAGTTCCTCTGTGGAGATGGGAGAACCTTCCAGAAGGACAATCATCTCTGCAGCACTCCAACAAAAGGCTTTTATGGTAGAGCGGCCAGACGGAAGCCACTCCTCAATAAAAAGCACATGACAGCCCATTTGGACTTTGTCTAAAGGCTCCTAAAGGACTCTCAAACCAAGATGGAACTCTTTGGCCTAAATGCCAAGCTTCACGTTTGGAGGAAACCTGGCACCATCCCTATGCTGGTGGCAGCATCATGCTGTGGGGATGTTTTTCAGCGGCAGGGACTGGGAGACTTGTCAGGATCGAGGGAATGATGAACGGAGCAAGGTACAGAGAGATCCTTGATCAAAACCTGCTCCGGAGTGCTCAGGACCTCAGACTGGGGCGAAGGTTCACCTTCCAACAGGACAACGACCCTAGGTACATAGCCAAGACAACGCAGGAGGGGCTTCGGGACAAGTCTCTGAATGTCCTTGAGTGGCCCAGCCAGAGCCCAAACATGAACCGATCGAACATCTCTGGAGAGACCTGGAAATAGCTGTGCAGCGACCCTCCAGATCAAACCTGACAGAGCTTGAGAGGATCTGCAGAGAAAAATGGGAGAAACTCCTCAAATACAGGTGTGCCAAGCTTGTAGTGTCATACCCGAGAAGACTCAAGGCTGTAATCTCTGCCAAAGGTGGTTCAACAAAGTACTGAGTAAAGGGTCTGTGATATTTAAGTAAATGTGATATTTCAGTTTTCAGTTTTTTTATACATTTGCAAAAAAAAAAAAAAACGGTTTTTGCTTTGTCATTCTAGGGTATTGTGTGTAGGTTGATGAGGAAATAAGACTGTAACGTGACAAAATGTGGAAAAAGTTAAGGGTTTTGAGTACTTTCCGAATGCACTGTATACAGGTCTGTATGCCTGTGAAGTTGTTACCTTATATCTACAGCGTAGCTATACAGGATTTGAACTTTGTCACAGGCCTATTTTAAATTACTTACATGCTTAAAATAGTAATTTAAAGTATAAGAATGTATCAGGACAGTCACCAGCTTAATATAATATGTTTTTTCTTTATTCAGTTTTGAGAACACCTCCCACCCCGCTTCACCTCTGTACCAACCCTCTCATCTGAACCATATGGCAGTATGTAGTATCTGACAGTGTAGGATTCTGACAGGTACTGTAGCCTGTGACACCTCAGTAGGTGGCACAGGAAACAAGCACTGTAAGGTTGGAGTGACTGGCACCTGAGGTTGTTTCCATAGAGACACCACTCACATTGTAGTCCCGCCCTCAAAGAGGCACTTCAGTTGTGAATGATGCAAGAAGCGCTGACAGCAAGAGTTGATGTATATCTATTATGCATATTTCTGTACATATACTGTACCTGTAATAAATCAAATGTATTCATCACGCTTCGTAAACAACAGGTGTGGATAAACAGTGAAATGCTTACTTAGGGCCCTTACCAAATATATTTAATATTTACATGATAATTGCTGTATGTCAACAGTGCACAGCAGGTCAGATCAGGCTCTGGAGGGATGTTGTTTATTTATGTGCTTGTTTTTGGTTTTACTCTGGGACTTATTTAGTCCTGCCTAACGAGGTGTGTGGAGACTATCAAGTCAAAACATGAATTGATCAGTGAGATGCCAGGGAGAAACAAACCCAGCAGGAGTTCAGCCCTGGAGGGCCGGTGTTGTTCCCCCTGCTGTTAAGGGAACACATTACTGTTGACCAGGGCTCTCCAACCCTTCTTGGAGAGCTACCCTCCTGTAGGTTTTTGCTCCAACCCCAGGTGTAACTAACCTGATTCATTTTACCAACCAGCTTATTATTAGAATCAGTTGCGCTAGATTAGGGTTGGAGGGTAAACCTACAGGACGGTAGCTCTCCAGGAAGCAGGTTGGAGGGAAAACCTACAGGACGGTAGCTCTCCAGGAAGCAGGTTGGAGGGAAAACCTACAGGACGGTAGCTCTCCAGGAAGCAGGTTGGAGGGAAAACCTACAGGACGGTAGCTCTCCAGGAAGCAGGTTGGAGGGAAAACCTACAGGACGGTAGCTCTCCAGGAAGCAGGTTGGAGGGAAACCCTACAGGACGGTAGTTCTCCAGGAAGCAGGTTGGAGGGAAAACCTACAGAATGGTAGCTCTCCAGGAAGCAGTTTGGAGGGAAAACCTACAGGATGATAGCTCTCCGGGAAGCAAGTTGGAGGGAAAACTTACAAGATGATAGCTCTCCGGGAAGCAGGTTGGAGGGAAAACCTACAGGATGATAGCTCTCTAGGAAGTAGGTTGGAGAGCCCTGCTGTGAACCATCGATGAAAACATGGATATTTGTTTCTAACTCTTCCTATTTTTCCTCTCCTTTCTCCATTCCCTCTTTCCTAATCTCTTCCCTTTCACCTTCTCTCCATCCTCCCCCACCCAGGTACTACTATAATAAGCGCATTTTGCACAAAACCAAAGGGAAGCGTTTCACCTACAAGTTTAACTTCAGTAAGGTGGTGCTGGTGAACTATCCTCTGCTGGACATGGCCAGCTCCCCCTTCCTGCTCCAGAACCACTTCAATGGGGGCTCCGCCGCGCCCGACTGCAGCCCTGTCACACCCGAGGTACGGAAGGAGGAACGGAGGAAGTGAGGGAGGGAGGAATGAATGGAGTTTAGGACAGAGGGAGGGATGGAGAGAAGGGTAATGGATGGAGGAGGGTATGAAGGGAAAAGAGAAAGAGAGGATTGTAAGGACAGGAATTACAGGTTTTCCAGAATAGACAGCTACTCCAAGTTATTCCCCGCTGTTAACACAATCTATCACATTGTCTAAAGTGAGCTGTCATTTGAACAGTACATGTTTGAATTCACCAAAATGAAGGGACAAGTTGGATAGAAGACCAGCAGATTCCTGAGAACCATCAACAACAAACATTGGGGAAAAGAAGAGAGAAATAAAGGGAGGAAAATGAGAGGGAGAGATGGAAATATGGTTGCCACAACTCCATACTTGATTGTTTATTTATGTTGATTTGATTCAGCGGGTCTAGTTAAAATCCATTTCGTCTCAGGGAACTGCAGATTGTACTGTACAGACTCCTGCTGTGTATTCATTTTTCAGTTACGGGAGGATCAATTGTATTCCGCGTGTCTTATCATACATATTTTATTCACTGTTTCTAATAGCAGCAGTCCTGATCATGATAAAATGGTCTTCACTTATTTTTTGCCCAGAGTCATCTTGAAATTTTTACAGAGATAAATGTTCTTGGACCCCCAGTGAGGTTGTATGAATAAAACTGTCCTGTTAGAGTTTGTAATGAAACAATAGATACACTTATTGAAGTAATGGTCTGTGTTCAGGGTGCATATTTCTGATGGATCCATTTAGGTGAGGATATATGCAAATGAAACACTAACTGGTTCATACTTTCTTATTTGCTTGGATATAGAAATTGCTATGACAATTATGTTTTACAGATTTTTTACAAATACAAAAAAAATGATATAATGATACTAGTGCAAATAGTATTTTTCTTTATTAATTTAATTCATGAAATGTATTTAAAAGGGAATAGAGTTAACTTTAAATGACTAGAAGAGTCTTTGCTTGTTCTGAAAGATAGAAAAAGAGAGTCACAATAGAGAGTGAAGGAGAAACTTGAGAGATGGTTTTAACTTGTCCTTAAAATAAAAGAAGACGTTATCCACCCTTCTCACATTCCCGTCTCGGATGGCCTATCCCTCTGTCATGATTGAAAATGAAAGAAATAAAAGACAAGTAGATACGTCAGATCAGATCAATGTTCGGTCATTAATGCAGGTTTGGTTAAGCAATCCAGATCATGCAGCTTGGAAGTACAGTCTCGCTTTTCAAACTTGGAGCTGAGGGGTGACAGAAATTATTGATCCCAGCTCTTCTAAAAAAAGAGAAATCCTCCCTCTCTCTCTCTCTGTCTCCCTCGACTCTGTGTGATTTAACCGTTTCGTTTGTTTGGCCTCCTTTCTCTTTCCTGTTTTAAAGCACTTCTACACACACACACACACACACACACACACACATTCTCCCCTCTCTCTCTCACCCCACAGCTATTATGTTGTTTAGTCTTTCTCTCCCTTCCATCAATCCTTTCCCTCCTTTGTCCCCTCACACTTTTCCCTCCTCGAAGGGCGCCCAATCCCTCTATCTCTCGTAGTTTATCCTTTGTGCCCACTTAATCGTTGGCCTCCATTTGACTCTGTACTTCTCCTGGCTTTGAGTCTTTGAGCCTCTGCGTCCTCCTACCTCCTCTCCTCATCTTCTCCTCTCCTCTCCCTCTCAGTCCCCTGGCACTTCCTTTTATCCTGTCCTTGCTGTGACTGTTGGTGTGATTGCACCACACACTACAGGGTGCCATCTCCATCAAATGACTTACCCTAAATACATGCTGATTTAAAGAGGAGGTTGAGGATCCTAAAGACAAGTCTAGTTTTTATTTGCTGATGAAATTAATTGCTATTAAATGCTTAACTGACATGAGCAGATTCTAATGTTTTTTTTCTGTCTCTCTCTCTTTCTCCCAGGCCCTGCAGTCACTGTTCCCTCGTTTGCCAGAGTCAGGGAGAGGAACCTCCCTGTTTGATCGAGTGGCCACAGCCCCTGGACCAGAGGGAGACAAACTGAGACTGGACACATTCCCCTTCCTCAGCTCAGGTGAGAGAGAGGAGAGGAGAGAGGCGAGAGGGAGAGGGGTGACACCGGTAAAAATAAGGTAGAAGATGATTGTGAAAAATGAGAGAGGGAAGGTAAAGACCAGAGGAGAGAGGGAAGGTAAAGACCAGAGGAGAGAGGGAAGGTAAAGACCAGAGGAGAGAGGGAAGGTAAAGAACAGAGGAGAGAGGGAAGGTAAAGAACAGAGGAGAGAGGGAAGGTAAAGAACAGAGGAGAGAGGGAAGGTAAAGAACAGAGGAGAGAGGGAAGGTAAAGAACAGAGGAGAGAGGGAAGGTAAAGAACAGAGGAGAGAGGGAAGGTAAAGAACAGAGGAGAGAGGGAAGGTAAAGAACAGAGGAGAGAGGGAAGGTAAAGAACAGAGGAGAGAGGGAAGGTAAAGAACAGAGGAGAGAGGGAAGGTAAAGAACAGAGGAGAGAGGGAAGGTAAAGAACAGAGGAGAGAGGGAAGGTAAAGAACAGAGGAGAGAGGGAAGGTAAAGAACAGAGGAGAGAGGGAAGGTAAAGAACAGAGGAGAGAGGGAAGGTAAAGAACAGAGGAGAGAGGGAAGGTAAAGAACAGAGGAGAGAGGGAAGGTAAAGAACAGAGGAGAGAGGGAAGGTAAAGAACAGAGGAGAGAGGGAAGGTAAAGAACAGAGGAGAGAGGGAAGGTAAAGAACAGAGGAGAGAGGGAAGGTAAAGAACGGAGGAGAGAGGGAAGGTAAAGAACGGAGGAGAGAGGGGAGGTAAAGAACAGAGGAGAGAGGGGAGGTAAAGAACAGAGGAGAGAGGGGAGGTAAAGAACAGAGGAGAGAGGGGAGGTAAAGAACAGAGGAGAGAGGGGAGGTAAAGAACAGAGGGGAGGTAAAGAACAGAGGAGAGAGGGAAGGTAAAGAATAGAGGAGAGAGGGAAGGTAAAGAATAGAGGAGAGAGGGAAGGTAAAGAACAGAGGAGAGAGGGAAGGTAAAGAACAGAGGAGAGAGGGAAGGTAAAGAACAGAGGAGAGAGGGAGGGTAAAGGAAGGAAGGAAGGTGGAGAATTGATGAGGAGAGCATAAGGAGAGAGATAACAAGATCAAATCCATGTTCACTGCAGTACTTTACACAGCAGAGATCTGTCCCTTTACTGCCTTCAATTCATACTCTCCTTCAGGTGAGAGGAAGGGTTAGATGGGAGTGATCTACAGTATATATTATCATATTATTACAGTGATATGAGGCAGATGCTCAATTAAGGTTTTTGGAATTAATGTCAGTATAATAATTTGCATTTTCCCTTTATATAATCTTTCAGTTTGTATGTGTGTGTTTTATTTGTGTGCATGTATGTGTGTGTTTTATGTGTGCGCATTTGTGTGTGGGTGAGCGTGCGGGCATATGTGTGTCTGTTTGTGCGTGTGTGTGTACAGATGCCTTTGTCTGTCTTGATACTCCATGTGTGCATTTCAGCCCTGCTACTGCATCAGAATGTGTGCGCTTACAGTACAGTGAGTGTGTGTTCACTGTGAACACACTCCCCTTCACATCACAACTTGGCCCCCCTGTTTTGTTTGTCCTCAGGTCCTATTCCCCCCTCCTTCCCTCCTCACCCACCTCTCCCTCTCATGTGTCCCCCCTGTCCTAATCCCATCCCAGGCAGGAAGGCCCTAATTGAGGGTGCAGGCTTCAGTTTGTGGCCTGTGGGCGCCCATTACTGTGTTTTCATAAGCAAGTGAGGCCTGCCTGACTGATTCAATATTAATTTGTCTGCCAGCTACTTCTGGCCCAGCACACAGAGACTCAAGCACTGTCAAATTAGCCCTCCATAGCAAATATGGAGAGAGAGAGTGGGAGGACGAGAGAGAGAGAGTGGGAGGACGAGAGAGAGAGAGTGGGAGGACGAGAGAGAGAGAGTGGGAGGACGAGAGAGAGAGAGAGAGTGGGAGGACGAGAGAGAGTGGGAGGATGAGAGAGAGAGAGAGTGGGAGGACGAGAGAGAGAGAGAGTGGGAGGACGAGAGAGAGAGAGAGAGAGTGGGAGGACGAGAGAGAGAGAGAGAGAGTGGGAGGACGAGAGAGAGAGAGAGTGGGAGGACGAGAGAGAGAGAGAGAGAGAGAGAGAGAGAGAGAGAGAGAGAGAGAGAGAGAGAGAGAGAGAGAGAGAGAGAGAGTGAGAGAGAGAGAGAGAGAGAGAGAGAGAGGAGAGAGAGAGAGAGAGAGAGAGAGAGAGAGAGGAGAGAGAGAGAGAGAGAGAGAGAGAGAGAGAGAGAGAGAGAGAGAGAGAGAGAGAGAGAGAGAGAGAGAGAGAGAGAGAGAGAGAGAGAGAGAGAGAGAGAGAGAGAGAGATGGGGTAAATCTTTGAGTTTGCTGTCTGTTGTTGGAAGGAAGTACAGTCGGGGTCATAGAGAGTTATTTTGTTCGCGCACTAAAATTGAATTCCAGTATCACCTCAGATTTACCTCATTTGTTTCAGTTGTTATTAAATTATGCATATAGGGAAGCTGATGTAATACACATACACATTATATCAGCTGTTATGTTAATCAGGTTTCTGAAAGTATGATGGAGCCAACTAGAGTGTCAGAGTGTGCAAGTTGTGTTTTTCTGTTATTCAGTTGACTTCACTAAGCACCTGGACTATACACATGGCCAACAACAGACACATTTTCTAAATAACTGGATTTCTCTTACCACAGTCCATTTTCCTTTTTTCATAGACAGTATTATTTCATTACAGTGGCATAACTATTCTGTCATTAACGGGATACTTTAATTTGCCAGAGAGCATATCTCTCATTATGTTCATATTTGTTGTGAACCAGTTGAATGTGTGAATAGGTCTGGCAGGCATATAGTCTAAGATCAAGGTTCTATTCAAATCAACAGGGCTCTCATTTTGCCCCAGCGCATAGCTGTGCGTTGCTAATTATTGCAGAGCATAATTAGTGAACATGCTTGGATGTGGTATGTCAGGAGATCTTTACCCCTTCAGAGAGCTAACCTCTGTCTCTGTGTCTCTGTTCTCTTCCAGCCGCTCCCTGTTACTCCAAGCCCCCATCCCTGTTGGGTCCTTACTCCCGCAACCCCCCCTTCGACTACCCCTGGGGCTTCAATCCCTACCTCTCAGGGGCCTTCTCCCTCAACAACTGCCCCAAGCTGCCCCCCGGCTCCCTCTATCCCTCCCACTTCTACCCCAACCCGCTGCAGACCAGCCTGGGCCAGCTGCCTCACCCCTTCTCCTCCCTACTCCCCCCGGGAGAGGTGGCAGGAGGGGGAGAGAGGGGAGCAGCGGGCCAGACCGGGGTTACTAACGGCACGGCAGGTGGGCAGCCCAGACTCTGCCTGCCTCCTTACCCTGGTGCTCTGTCGCTGGGCCGGACGGACATTCTCAACGGGGGCTCTGTGGGTGAGAGGGAGAGAAGGGAATCCAACACCCCAGGCACGGAGCCTGGGTTGGGGCTAGGGTTAGGGTTAGGGCTGGGTCTGGGAGGGATGGGTCTTGGTGGTGGTGCTGGGGGGCGACAGAGCCCATCGGAGCGGCGAGGCGGGGTGAAGCAGGACCCAGAGTCAGACTCAGACTTGGAGATCACAGATTTGAGTGACTGCAGCTCAGACAACGAGCCTGACTTCAGCATCACCAAGGAGACCAGGCTGAGCATTCGATCACATATCCTGGTGGAGGGGAAGAAAGGGGGAGCACTGCCACCTCTCTCCTCCCTCCCTCCCCCCGTGTCCCCCCATCCCCTCAAGAGCCTGGTGCCCCTCACCCCTCCCCCTCCATCCCTCCCTCTATCCCTCTCTCCCTCCATGGCTCTGGTTGAACGGCACAGGGAGACAGAGACTCTAAAATTGATCCACAGCTAATAGATTCTATTAGATAACACTCTCTTTCTCCCCTCTCTCTCTTTCTCTCTTTCACTTCGTTGTTCTGTGCTATTGTATGTTATCGTGTTACTGCAATGGGTCCATCAAACTGCATAAATATAACTCAATGTATAATGAATTACATTAAAATATAATACTAGAACAATAATAAACAACACTACAATATACACACATAAGATTAATTGCAATAATGACCGCAAGAAAGTATATCTGTCAGAGATATTACTTTAGTTTTTTAGGGATTCCTTTTCTTGGGAACCTGTATGTATTTTTCTGTTCATAACATAGTCAAACATTGCCAGCTGGTGGTCTTTATAGGAGGCTGCTACAGTTCATTATTTTTTGGGGAAAATGATCATCCCCCAAATCCAAACAATTTGTCATTTTGCTCTGCTAATGTAATGCTCTGGTATTGTAATTTACATTTCTAACTCCATACTTGTTTGTTTGTTATTGTTTAATGCCAAGTTCATTTGCTTAACTTTCTTCAGTGAGAGGGAGAGAAAGAGAGAGAGAAAGAGAGAGCAAAAGAGAGAGCTGGACAAATCTAGAATTTGTATCAATATTTCATTGTATATATTTTATTATGGTGTACATTACATTTAATTATTATCAATATTATAAAAGTTAGCTGTGTTGGTGTGATTTAATTACGTATTTAAATAATGTTGGGAAATTGACAAGTATAGGTGTATTAAAGTTTTAAATAATTAACAGCAGTCAGAGTATCTGCGCTGGAAAGGTGTTTTTTTCTATGAGGAGGACTCATATATGGGGAATTGTCTCATATTTTCTCTACCCCAGCTAATTGTGCCCTTTGGTCATTTTCCAAGAAGCCCTTTGGGTTTAAATATTCTGGTAGTCTTATTTTTATAGTTAGCATTCACCCAGTGTAACTGTTCTGTAATTTCTCAAATGTGAATAATATTGGTTTCAGCACATTCTTTCAACTACAACAAAAAAATGTTGATTATTTTTGACTCTAAGCTTTATATCCATGGCAACAGTTAGGCAATGGGTCCCCTTGTAGAAATTATAGCAAGAGGTACAAAGTATCTCAATACCAACTAGGGACACAGACCAACTTCTCCATTCCATGTTGCTCACTTTGAAGCACAGAGTGCATACTAACTACCCCACATTGTACAGATTCATATGGTATGGTTTGTAACAGGTGGCGGTATAACATTAGGTGTGAAAGCCCTATTGTAAAGGTCATGTAATTCTATATTTGTTGGATTCTACCAGAAATCTCTGTTTCATGATCTCTGTGTGGCATTCACCAACACCTCTGTAAATACTCTTTCCTTTGTGAATGTATGTGTACACATCATAAAATGATCATGCCGTGAAATAATAAGTCACATTTCTTTGTTTTATTGTAAAGAGGAAAAATGGAAAGATCAAAAATAAGAAAAAAATATGAATAACTTCTAAAGCAATAAACATTATTCTGGAGATTGGAATGTTGTTGGCACTCAACTCATTGTGTGAATGTGTGCATTACACAGGAAGAGCCTCCTATAGGCCTGCTTGAGACCCCTGGTGTAGAGCATCCTTTCTCCACAGGGTGGCGAACCTGGACCTATATTACAATGTAATGACCTTATCTAGTCTACACGAATAGTTTGCATTATATCATGGAAGAGTTTGAATTCATGAGCATGAGTAAAAATGGCCTTAGTCTTATTTTCTTAGTCTTATTAGTCTTATTTTCCTTGCATGTGTAATTGACTGATTGAGTTCAATGAGTTGTAATAGTCAGGGTAATGGGACAGCATATGCCATATGGCCTCCTCTCCCAAGGATATGATGACATGAAAATCTGCCGCCTACCTTTATTAAACGTGTTGATTAAAAAGTCTGAAAATGGCATAGTTTTGTCTACATAGTGTGCACTACATTTGACCAGTGCACTATAAAGTGAATAGGGTGCAATTTCGGACGCACTTGGAAGCGGAGAGTAGTAAAAGGCCGGATATGAAGACGGGAAATTAAGAAGATGACAACCCAAGATAGGTGCATGCCCTAAACTTTCACAAACAGCCAACACTAACTAAATCGGAATTACTTTGTGTGATAGCCTATTTGTGAATTGTGAAACATATGAGATCATATCGCTAAGTGAAACAGAAGTTTACGGAAACAAAAGCATTGCCTCTACTGGATATTCCTAAATGTATTTATGGATGCACTAGTTCAGGGTTTCAATTACTGTTCAATAATTGACATAATGCTTTCAATTCCATAAGTAATATTTCAACACGGATTACCTTACGTGTGAAAAGATCAGCTTGACTCCCATGGCTAGACGAGGGGACCGAATACCGTGTAACACAATCTAGTATGGAAGCCCATCAGGAAACAACTGGGGGTGGAAAAAGTTACATGAAAACCAGATTTTATATAGCTAGATCATATTGAACACTGTATTATTATATCAAACCAATATATTTTGACATCGTCATGCATGACTTTGCCAGTGGTTTATGCAGATAAAAAAAAATCAGGCAAGGGAAAATTGTGCACTTGAATTTGTACTTCCGCGTACAATGTTTTTTTCCAGCGACATATGACAACTTTCGAACAGCGAACCATAATAGACGTTGTTCAGTCTTTTTTTTGTTGTTGCTGTATTTTGAGGTGAGTACCTCGTCAAAACATGTTGATAATATATTTAACATGTACATACGTTCGATGCTTAGTTACTTATAAAAAACCGTGGGATTGAATTAGGTTATTCCGCGAGTAAAGGCTTGTCTCTCGCTAGCCAGCTCACCAGACAGCTTTTAGTTAACGTCTAGCTAAAGGAATGTTGTGTTTGGCTACAATCTAGCGGAACATCTCGTTCTCTCGAGTCCCAAAATCAGGTGTTTTAGAGTTAATTAAACACTATTTTCATTACAGAGTAGGACTTGCTGAAGCATACTGGTATTTGAAGGGTACGTGTCAGGTCGCTTGCTAATTTGTTGTTCAATCAAGTGATATTTTTTTAGCAGGCTACAAAGTATAGCTATCCGTCATGTTACAAAAATGTTGCAAAGAGCATAATTTGTAAAATGACTCGCAACATTGTAGCCTATTATTTCATGTAACTCTGTAACTATAGCAGTTATTGCCAGCAATGTGGCCCGGCCTACGTGCAATGATTTGCTTGCCTATGTATTTAAAAAAAAATAGTATTTCAATGTGACATTTAAAATCTAAAAAGTATATTTTATCAAATAACAGCCATGTTTGATTTAGCTGTTAAACCAGCCTAAATTCTGAGTGTTATTTAGACATAGTTACACATACATTATACTGATTAGATAGTTAATCATTATCAAAGATAGATAGCCTACTGATAGCAAATTGTGAGATTGTACCAGTAGATGTATCTATCACACACTGTAGCATATTTATCCGATGCTCCAATTGATGACACTATTTTCTCTTTCTATATGAAAAGTACAGCAGCTATACAAACACACATCTGTCACTGGAGTCCTTCCCACTTTTGGCATTTTTTGCCTCTCTCCTCCCCCTTTGTCTCACTCCCCTCCCCCTTTGTCTCACTCCCCTCCCCCTTTGTCTCACTCTCCTCCCCCTTTGTCTCACTCTCCTCCCCCTTTGTCTCACTCCCCTCCCCCTTTGTCTCACTCCCCTCCCCCACCATTCAGTTTAAACCTCTACAAATCAAAATCAAATAAATGTATTGATTGCATATGCAGATGTTATCGCAGGTGCAGTGAAATGCTTGTGTTTCTAGCATCCAACAATGCAGTAATAGTACCTAGCAATACACAACAATATGCACATACTCCAATAAGTACAAATAAATAAATAAAACATTTCAGAACGAGCAATGTCAAAGTCTGGAATATATATAAACTGGTATAGACAGTATATCAATAGAAAAAGTGGGTACAGCAGTAGTTGTATAGGATGAGCCATGACTAGAATACAGTATATACATATGAAGTGGGTAAAACAGTATGTAAACATGATTAAGGTGACCAGTGTTCAATCACTATGTACATAGGGCAAAGCAGTCTGTAAGGTGCAGGGTAGAGTACTGGGTGTTAGCCAGCTCCTGTAGTAACAGTGACTTAGAAGTTCTGGGATCAAAGATCAAGAGAATAATATACAGTTGATGTTGGAAGTTTACATGCATCTTAGCCAAATACATTTAAACTCAGTTTTTCACAATTCCTGATATTTAATCCTAGTAAAAATTCCCTGTCTTAGGTCAGTTAGGATCACCACTTTATTTTAAGAATGTGAAATGTCCGAATAATATAATTATTTATTTCAGCTTTTATTTGTTTCATCACATTCCCAGTAGGTCAGAAGTTTACATATACTCAATTAGTATTTGGTAGCATTGCCTTTAAATTGTTTAACTTGGGTCAAACATTTCGAGTAGCCTTCCACAAGCTTCCCACAATAAGTTGGGTGAATTTTGGCCCATTCCTCCTGACAGAGCTGGTGTTACTGAGTCAGGTTTGTAGGCCTCCTTGCTCGCACACACTTTTTCAGTTCTGCCCACACATTTTCTATAGCATTGAGGTCACTCCAATACCTTGACTTTGTTGTCCTTAAGCCGTTTTGCCACAACTTTGGAAGTATGCTTGGGGTCATTGTCCATTTGGAAGACCCATTTGCGACTAAGCTTTAACTTCCTGACTGATGTTTTGAGATGTTACTTCAATATATCCACATAATTTTCCTTCCTCACGATGGCATCTATTTTGTGAAGTGCACCAGTCCCTTCTGCAGCAAAGCACCCCCACAACATGATGCTGCCACCCCCGTGCTTCACGGTTGGGAGGGTGTTCTTCGGCTTGCAAGCCTCCCCCTTTCTCCTCCAAACATATCGATGGTCATTATGGCCAAGCAGTTCTATTTTTGTTTCATCAGACCAGAGGACATTTCTCCAAAAATTACGATCTTTCTCCACATGTGCAGTTGCAAACCTTAGTCTGGCTTTTTTATGGCGGTTTTGGAGCAGTGGCTTCTTCCTTGCTGAGTGGCCTTTCAGGTTATGTCGATATAGGACTTGTTTTACTGTGGATATAGATACTTTTGTACCTGTTTCCTCCAGCATCTTCACATGGTCCTTTGCTGTTGTTCTGGGATTGATTTGCACTTTTCGCACCAAAGTACGTTCATCTCTAGGAGACAGAACGCGTCTCCTTCCTGAGCGGTATGATGGCTCTGTGGTCCCATGGTGTTTATACTTGCGTACTTTGTTTGTACAGATGAACGTGGTACCTTCAGGCGTTTGGAAATTGCTCCCAAGGATGAACCAGACTTGTGGTGGTCTACAATTTTTTTCTGAGGTCTTGGCTGATTTCTTTTGATTTTCCCATGATGTCAAGCAAAGAGGCACAGAGTTTGAAGGTAGCCCTTGAAATACATCCACAGGTACACCTCCAATTGACTCAAATGATGTCACTTAGCCTATCAGAAGCTTCTAAAGCCATGACATAATTTCTGGAATTTTCCAAGCTGTTTAAAGACACAGTCAACTTAGTGTATGTAAACTTCTGACCCACTGGAATTGTGATACAGTGACTTATAAGTGTAATAATCTGTCTATAAACAATTGTTGGAAAAATTACTTGACTCCAACCTAAGTGTATGTAAACTTCTGACTTCAACTGTACCTGATCAGACCTAGAGGGTTGGGCCAATATCCATGGTTTGAGTTGATCAACACTTATTTAGCTGTTTAGTTTCGCAGGCTCAATTGAACTCCAAAAATAACCTTGTTTATGTGTTACTAAGGGACTGAATTGGGGCTACAACATATCAACATTGTGAAGGCTTAATCAGAAAAAATGTTGCTTTAGGTGCTATGTATAATCTTTGCTCAGAATCTGAACAGCACTCTGTCTCAAGTTCAGCCATGGTCTGTTGTTATGGGCCTGTGGGTTGACCCGTAGTTGTTTTGGAGTAGTTCTGTAGCTGAACTGATCAGATGAGACGTGATGCTGAAATGGCGGTTGGGCTTGGAGCGTTGTGATGTGTCAGCGGCGACCACTGAACTACAGAGGCTTCCTGTCTCTGTTAGAGGAACAACAACACTTTGCTGTCATCCCTCCCTCTTTATTTCTTTCTCTACCTCTGCAAGTGCAGTCTTGCCTGAAGCTCAAAAGGTATCGTCTCTTCCTTTTAAAGGAATTTGGGCTATTTAATTGAAGTTTCTTGTCTCTCACTCACACACACACGTACTAGGGCTGGGCTATATATCGAATTTGATAATTTGAATTCATGTTTTGGTTTGATATCCAAATGCCCGTATCGCAAGAATCAAGTTATTGTTTATTTTTTGTTTTTATGAGCGTTTATGTCCGCTTGTTCTCATCATGTTGTCTTTTTGGTCTCATCTCCTTTGCTTCTTCTGCTGAGACTGTGCATCTTTTCATTTACACATGAACACCAAGACCCCCCCCCCCCCTCACTTCTTCCTCTGACAAGCGGTTTCAACTCGCTATTTGCATTTGAGGTTTGGTCCAACAGAATGGGTCATATGGAGACTGAAACACATTGAGACATTATTTTACTGTAAAAGAGGAGTTACCTTTCTAACTATATCATTTTTATGTCTCAACTCCTCAAATTGTGGGCAGAGCAGACACTACTGAAACAGGAGTATCAATGAACGTTGATTCTGGAAAAATGAATGCTCAGTTTATCGTGCCTGGCTGCATTGCAATACCACATACTGCTAGTAGCATTTTAGCCAAAGACTGTTTTAGCATAAAACACAATTATAAAAGGAATTGGTTCTCATTCTCGAGGGCAACTCGTTCTCATTCTGAGAAATAAGATAGCCATTCGATTTTAACATCTGAACAAAGTGGACAGGCTAGAATGCTGTTAAACAGTTGGAGACAGACAGAAGGATGTGTTCATAACACGTCAACTGTTAGACCTTGTTAGCTAGCAAATAGATTCAAGTTGGCTAAAGTTGAAATATAAAGATTAGCTGGCTTCTCGCTAGCACTTGTGCTTAAGAGGTTGTTGATGAGACCGGTGTTAATTTTCTATAGTCCTTGCTACAAGAAGTGAGTCATTATTAGTGAATGTTTCTGGTTAAATTTGTAATAAAAAAGGGCATTTTCATAGACAGACTTGAAAGCCAGATCAGTGATTATTGTAAAAAAGCAGGTTAAACTATTTTGATTAAATAATTAGTGTGTTTTATGGTTGTGGAAGGCTTATATTTAACCTAGGTATAATTTTACAAGTCCTGAATTCATTAGATTATTGCTGACTGTTTGAAATGCAATGTATTTGACCTTTAATTGAACAACAAAGCCTATTTAGAGAAACTGTATATATCGTGAATCGCCCATAAGTTAGAAAAAATTGAGATATGATTTTTAGGCCATATCGCCCAGCCCTAACGAATGCACGCACACACACACACTCCCCACCCTCCGCCAATTCCTCTCTCAGGTACACAATCCTATTCTCTCAGGTACACCATCCCTCTCTCAAGTACACAATCCTATTCTCTCAAGTACACAATCCTATTCTCTCAGGTACACAATCCTATTCTCTCAGGTACACCATCCCTCTCTCAAGTACACAATCCTATTCTCTCAAGTACACAATCCTATTCTCTCAGGTACACAATCCTATTCTCTCAGGTACACCATCCCTCTCTCAAGTACACAATCCTATTCTCTCAAGTACACAATCCTATTCTCTCAGGTACACAATCCTATTGTCTCAGGTACACAATCCTATTCTCTCAAGTACACAATCCTATTCTCTCAAGTACACAATCCTATTCTCTCAGGTACACAATCCTATTCTCTCAGGTACACAATCCTATTCTCTCAGGTACACAATCCTATTCTCTCAGGTACACAATCCTATTCTCTCAAGTACACAATCCTATTCTCTCAGGTACACAATCCTATTCTCTCAGGTACACAATCCTATTCTCTCAGGTACACAATCCTATTCTCTCAGGTACACAATCCTATTCTCTCAGGTACACAATCCTATTCTCTCAGGTACACAATCCTATTCTCTCAGGTACACAATCCTATTCTCTCAGGTACACAATCCTATTCTCTCAGGTACACAATCCTTTTCTCTCAGGTACACAATCCTTTTCTCTCAGGTACACAATCCTTTTCTCTCAGGTACACAATCCTATTCTCTCAGGTACACAATCCTATTCTCTCAGGTACACAATCCTATTCTCTCAGCTACACAATCCTATTCTCTCAGGTACACAATCCTATTCTCTCAGGTACACAATCCTATTCTCTCAGCTACACAATCCTATTCTCTCAGCTACACAATCCTATTCTCTCAGGTACACAATCCTATTCTCTCAGGTACACAATCCTATTCTCTCAGGTACACAATCCTATTCTCTCAGGTACACAATCCTATTCTCTCAGGTACACAATCCTATTCTCTCAGGTACACAATCCTATTCTCTCAGGTACACAATTCTATTCTCTCAGCTACACAATCCTATTCTCTCAGCTACACAATCCTATTCTCTCAGGTACACAATCCTATTCTCTCAGGTACACAATCCTATTCTCTCAGGTACACAATCCTATTCTCTCAGGTACACAATCCTATTCTCTCAGCTACACAATCCTATTCTCTCAGGTACACAATCCTATTCTCTCAGGTACACAATCCTATTCTCTCAGGTACACAATCCTATTCTCTCCGGTAAACCATCCCTCTCTCAAGTACACAATCCTATTCTCTCAGGTACACAATCCTATTCTCTCAGGTACACAATCCTATTCTCTCAGGTACACAATCCTATTCTCTCAGGTACACAATCCTATTCTCTCAGTGCATTAATAGAGGAATCCCAGTGCTTTATTAGGCCTAGTGTAGTTACAGCTGAGGTACCCTGAGCTCAGTAACTAGGCCAGAGGGTTACGACCAGACAACCAGCAGATGGTGGAATATAGCCTACTATCCACAATGCAACAGCCAGGGGCTGTCCCTCTGGACAAAGGGGCAACTACTAGGGATTCCCTATAGGACTACTTGTCTAGCTTAGAAAATAAACATCTCAAACATGTCAGCTGTTCAGTTTAGCTATAAAGGCATGTTGAGAAGAGTAATCTACAGTGCAGATTCTTATGTTAATCAAGTGTAATGAACAGTGCCACGTGTGTGTGTGTGTGTGTGTGTGTGTGTGTGTGTGTGTGTGTGTGTGCTATGCCGTCCTGCGTCTCCCTGGCATGACGGAAGGATCTGAAAGCAGCAGCACTAATCCTGGCCTTGAGCAAGATGAAGCTCAGCACCTTCTAACCAAGAACCGTGTGTGTTCATCAGTGTGTGCACACTGTATGTCCGTTTGCAATTAGCCAAGTGTGCATTCCAGACGACAGTTAAATGAGCTGTGTATTTGTAATAAGTGGAGATTGTAACGGCAGGGTGGGTGATGGTTCTCAGTTAGCCTAGCTCAGGGGTATTCTCAGGTGAACACAGGTAACCCTGGTTTACTGTCAGCTTGTACAGTAGAAGTGCTTATCTCTCTCTCCTGTATGTCAGTGTGCTGTGTCAGCCCTGTAGCACAGCCATGTAGTTCAGAAGAGTCCAGGACCAACCCACTATCCTCTGATACACTATGTAGAGGCGGGAATGGAGCTGAATATGTGTGAAGGAGATGTGTGCAAAGTGGTGACATACCCAAGCCCTGATTGAGTCTTTTAGTAGGGAGGAGCAGACGTGTGTGTGTGTGCACATAGTCTAATTGTACATCCTGTATGTGGTATACAGTTGTCTGTGTGTATTATGTCTTTACTCTTGGGGATGGATGGCTGGAGAGAGAGGGATAGGGGTGGTTGGGATAACTTGCAAGAAGTGGGACTTGAACAAGAGTGGAGATTTAGACACACACACCACCATCACGAGAACAAGCAGCCTCAAATGACCATCCATGTTGACAGTGCAGCAGGGCTGATGAGGTTTCCAATGTAAACACCGAGAGGGGGCCCTAGGACACGACACTATCTTAACATTTACAACTCTGAATGAGTTGTATACACATTATTTTCTAAAAGTCTGGTTAGAAAAGGGGGAGACAAGAACTGTATGACTAAATCTGAAGAGATGAATTATTAGGCCATTTTCACTGAGAAATGTAATAGAAATGTCCAATAATGATGCTAGCTGCAGTATGTGGTTTATGGTTCCTCAGTAATGGAGCTAAGTTAAGATGGAGGATATGAATGCAGCAGGACTGGGTTGTATGGTTGGTGAGTTATGTGGGCCGTACCGTCATGGAGGGGTGTGTCTGTTGGGCGGCGGTATTGCCCACCTCCATGTTCAGAGCCAGCCCAGATTGGGATTCTGGGAAAGCTCTTCCAACACTCTGGCCGGACATAGCTGCTTTATGTGCTGCAGTCCTCAAGTCATCATCAGTCACCGCTGGACATGGTGGTAAAACGTGGCCTGTCAACACACACACACGCACACGCACACACACACACACACGCGCACACGCACACGCACACGCACACGCACACGCACACGCACACGCACACGCACACGCACACACACACACACACACACACACACACACACATACACATCCCTTCTGAATGAATGAGAATGTTTCTCCACGACCCAAATGGTAATCAAAGGCCTCTGTGTTTGGCCTGCGCAATTACCCTACTATCCAGACACACACACATTTAGAAACAGTTAAATAGGCGGGAGGCTCACTGCGAACCCAATCCATGCCAGTCGATTGGCCCTCGTCTATCCAATGTTTCCATGAAGCATGAAACAGTGACCACTTACATGGAGAGCAAGAGAAAAAGAGGGGGTAGGGAAAGTAATGCCAAGGAGTTGTCAGGGGTATGGAAGTATATTTTGGCACTAAGGGTTAGGCAATAGGGACAGAGAAAAAGATGCAGGGGATTTTACACATCACTGCTGTTCTAGGGGTTAGGACTTTTTTGAGTTGCTAGTCTTATGTTAGCCAGTGCGTAATGGCTGCTAAATGACGTAATTGGCTCTACTGTTCTGGTCATGAGTGGCTTGGCTGTATTGGAGTGGCCATACCAACCAAGATTTATTTTTTATTTTATTTCACCTTTATTTAACCAGGTAGGTCAGTTGAGAACAAGTTCTCATTTACAACTGCGACTTGGCGATTGAGACTGATTTGAAGGTGGAGAGAGAGGGGAGAAGAGAGTACTGGGAGGGAAGAAAGAGAGCGAGAGAAGCGGACTGAAAGATGGATGGTAGAGAGGATGTGGTATGAGGGCATATTCACACCACTTTCAGTGTAGTTGTTTCCCTCCCCACATCCTACTGACACTTCTCTCTCTCTCTCTCTCTCTCTCTACCTCTCTTTCTCTACCTCTCTCTCTCTCTACCTCTCTTTCTCTACCTCTCTCTCTCTACCTCTCTTTCTCTACCTCTCTCTCGCTACCTCTCTTTCTCTACCTCTCTCTCTCTTTCTCTACCTCTCTCTCTCTTTCTCTACCTCGCTCTCTCTTTCTCTACCTCGCTCTCTCTTTCTCTACCTCGCTCTCTCTTTCTCTACCTCGCTCTCTCTCTCTCTACCTCTCTTTCTCTCTCTCTCTCTCTCTCTCTCTCTCTCTCTCTCTCTACCTCTCTTTCTCTCTCTCTCTCTCTACCTCTCTTTCTCTCTCTCTCTCTCTCTCTCTCTCTCTCTCTCTACCTCTCTTTCTCTACCTCTCTCTCTCTCTCTACCTCTCTTTCTCTACCTCTCTCTCTCTCTACCTCTCTTTCTCTACCTCTCTCTCTCTCTCTACCTCTCTTTCTCTACCTCTCTCTCTCTCTCTCTCTACCTCGCTCTCTCTTTCTCTACCTCGCTCTCTCTTTCTCTACCTCGCTCTCTCTTTCTCTACCTCGCTCTCTCTCTCTACCTCGCTCTTTCTCTACCTCGCTCTCTCTCTCTACCTCGCTCTCTCTCTCTCTACCTCGCTCTTTCTCTACCTCGCTCTCTCTCTCTCTCTACCTCTCTTTCTCTACCTCGCTCTCTCTTTCTCTACCTCACTCTTTCTCTACCTCGCTCTCTCTCTCTACCTTGCTCTTTCTCTACCTCGCTCTCTCTTTCTCTACCTCGCTCTCTACCTCTCTACCTCTCTTTCTCTACCTCGCTCTCTCTTTCTCTACCTCGCTCTCTCTTTCTCTACCTCGCTCTCTCTTTCTCTACCTCGCTCTCTCTTTCTCTACCTCGCTCTTTCTCTACCTCGCTCTTTCTTTCTCTACCTCGCTCTTTCTTTCTCTACCTCGCTCTTTCTCTACCTCGCTCTCTCTCTCTCTACCTCTCTTTCTCTACCTCGCTCTCTCTCTCTCTCTACCTCGCTCTCTCTATTCTCTCCTTTTACTCTTTCATTCTCATCTCTTTGCCTCTCTTGGTTCTTTCTTCTGTCTTAGATCTCTCTCTTTTGGAACATCCATTTAAGTCCAGAGTCTGCGACTACACTATGTTGAATTGTGAATGACAATCTCTGTTTACCCAATACTATTTTCTGCCCAATACTATGTACTGATTAACCCTACAAATAGTTACAAGGCCAGGCAGTAAACTGTTCTGTTGAATTATTTAATCTGTTGACATTGAGTTGTATATATGTATGACTAATTTAGGGAAATCTTTGTACCTACATTTGGTCAGAAGTTTCTATACACTTAGAATGGAGTCATTAAAACTTGTTTTTCAACCACTCCACAAATTTCTTGTTAACAAACTATAATGTTGGCAAGTCGGTTAGGACATCTACTTTGTACATGACACAAGTAATTTTTCCAACAATTGTTTACAGACAGATTATTACACTTATAATTCCCTGTATCACAATTTCAGTGGGTCAGAAGTTTACATACACTAAGTTGACTGTGCCTTTAAACAGCTTGGAAAATTCCAGAAAATTATGTCATGGCTTTTGAAGCTTCTGATGGGCTAAGTGACATAATTTGAGTCAATTGGAGGTGTACTTGTAGATGTATTTCAAGGCCTACCTTCAAACTCAATGCCTCTTTGCTTGACATCATGGGGAAATCAGCCAAGACCTCAGAAAAAAAATTGTAGACCTCCACAAGTTTGGTTCATCCTTGGGAGCAATTTCCAAATGTCTGAAGGTACCACGTTCATCTGTACAAACAATAGTACGCAAGTATAAACACCATGGGACCACGCAGCCGCGACACGGCTCAGGAAGGAGACGCGTTCTGTCTCCTAAAAATGAACCTACTTTGGTGCGAAAAGTGCAAGTCAATCCCAGAACAACAGCAAAGGACCTTGTGAAGATACTGGAGGAAACAGGCACAAAAGTATCTATATCCACAGTAAAACAAGTCCTATATCGACATAACCTGAAAGGCCGCTCAGCAAGGAAGAAGCCACTGCTCCAAAACCGCCATTAAAAAAGCCAGACTACGGTTTGCAACTGCACATGGGGACAAAGATCGTCATTTTTGGAGAAATGTCCTCTGGTCTGATGAAACAAAAATAGAACTGCTTGGCCATAATGACCATTGTTATATTTGGAGGGAAAAGGGGGAGGCTTGCAAGCTGAAGAACACCATCCCAACCGTGAAGCACAGGGGTGGCAGCATCATGTTGTGCGGGTGCTTTGCTGCAGGAGGGACTGGTGCACTTCACAAAATAGATGGCATCATGAGGATGGGAAATGATGTGGATATATTGAAGCAACATCTCAAGACATCAGTCAGGAAGTTAAAGCTTGGTCGCAAATGGGTCTTCCAAATGGACAATGACCCCAAGCCTACTTCCAAAGTTGTGGCAAAATGGCTTAAGGACAACAAAGTCAAGGTGGCCATCACAAAGCCCTGACCTAAATCCTATAGAAAATGTGTGGGCAGAACTGAAAAGGTGTGTGTGTGAGCAAGGAGGCCTACAATCCTGACTCAGTTACACCAGCTGTCGGAAGGAATGGGCCAAAATTCACCCAACTTATTTTGGGAAGCTTGTGGAAGGCTACCTGAAACGTTTGACACAAGTTACACAATTTAAAGGCAATGCTACCAAATACTAATTGAGTGTATGTTAACTTCTGACCCACTGGGAATGTGATGAAATAAATAAATGTTGAAAGCAATCATTCTCTCTGCTGTTATTTCACATTCTTAAAATAAAGAGGTGATCCTAACTGACCTAAAACTGAATTTTACTAGGATTAAAGGTCAGGAATTGTCAAACTGAGTAAATGTACTTGGCTAAGGTGTAGGTAAACTTCTGACTTCAATTGTATTTAATCCCTAATCTCACATGCAGTTGGAATATCAATGTATCTAATCTGGACGGTCGTGTGTAATCTGCAGTGTTTTTGTAAATGTGTTGACCACAGTGGTGTTGCAACAGTTGTCAGCTATGAATGATTATCCTTCATTAACCTGAGTTAGCCCAGGAATTTCACACTTCAGTCTCTGCATTGTCCAACACACCACACACATTGTATTTTTGTTGGGTTAATGAATGGACTGTAAGTAAGCATTGTTGGGAAGGGCCCATAAGTAAGCATTTCACTGTTAGTCTACACCAGTTGTCTATGAAGCATGTGACAAATAACATTTGATTTGATATGCACACCTCCGCACACATGATGGCAGGCAGGCAGCAGTACTAGGGCCTCACTGTGCTTCTCACACCTTATCTCAGTTTTACCCACGTGTCCTCGACTCTCTCTGTTTCTCAATCATCTTTCTTCGGTGGATTTCGTTCATGAAATATTTGCCAACTTCCTTTACTGAGTTACAGAGGTGATGAGCACAGTTCAAGTAAAGAGAAGGGTGTCACTTCTTAATCTTACCCCTGACCTTGTTCCCCTCTGCCATGCTCCATCCTTCCTCTTTCTAGCTTTCTTTCTCTCTTTCTCATTTTGTACACCATCACGCCTCTCTCTCTCCTCCTCTAACCTCTCCTCATCCCTCCTCCCCTCTTCCTCATCCCCCTCCTCTCTCTCTCGTCTTCTTTCGCTCTCTCGATCTCTCGACATGACTCTTGCAGACAGGTCGAACAGGAAATGGCTCTTATCGTTTCCTGAGGAAATTACACCCACTTCCTGTCTGTGTGCCTCCTGCTCCTTTTCTACTCAGGCGCCTCTGGGGACACCCCCTCGGAGCCCGGCCAGGGCCATAGGACCCCAGAGAAGCCCGGACTCATTCAGTGCAATGAAGCCTTGCCTGATGAGAAGGCCAGATAAAAAGAGCACAAACACAGCTAGCTTCCATTAGGGCTCTGCTCTATTTCAGGGCCATGCTGTCATAGTGGCACAGGGGACCAGACACAGGCTATTGTGCAGGACCGGGTGTTTGGGGTGAAGAGTGACGTAAGCTGACACAATGAATGGATGTTTGGTATTTAGAAATGCACCTACTCTATGTTTTCAGATGGGATGAAAGACTGGTTTCTATGATTGATAGATACTGTAGAACCCTCATTCTCTTTGTTGCTTTTATTTGACTGTACTATACAGTGGGGCCACTGTATAGTACAGTGTATGACTGTATGACTCTCACCAGTGTATGACTCTCACCAGTCACATAAGGGCAGTGGTGTAAAGTACTACTTAAGTCGTTTTTTGGGGTATCTACTTTACTATTTATATTTTTGTAAACTTTTACTTTTATTCCACTACATTCCTAAAGGAAATAATGTACTTTTTACTCCATGCTTTTTCCCTGACACCCAAAAGTGCTCGTTACATTTTGACAGGAAAATGGTCCGATTCACACACTTACCATGAGAACGTCTCTGCTCATCCCAACTGCCTCTGACCTGGCGGACTCACTAAACACACATGCTTCGTTTGTAAATGATGTATGCGTGTTGTAGTGTGCCCTTGGCTACTCGTAAATAAAAAAACAAGAAAATTAATATAAGGAATTTGAAATTATTTATACTTTTACTTTTGATTCTTAAATATTTTTGAGCAATTCCATTTACCTTTTGATACTTAAGTATATTTAAAACTAAATCATTTTAGACTTTTACTCAAGTAGTATTTTACTGGGTGACATTTACTTGAGTCGTTTTCTATTAAGGTATCTGTACTTTTACTCAAGTATGACAATTGAGTACTTTTTCCACCACTGCATAAGGGTCTGTCTAAGGCTTCATCCCTCTAAAGTGTTGTGACAGTTGGCTCTGTTGACATTATTATAACTCCAGCGGTCTGTGATGCTCTAGTCTTACTGGCTATTGGCAGGCACCATACAACTAGATTGTGATCTGTGATGCTCTAGTCTTACTGGGTATTGGCAGGCACCATACAACTAGATTGTGATCTGTGATGCTCTAGTCTTACTGGGTATTGGCAGGCACCATGCAACTAGATTGTGATCTGTGATGCTCTACTCTTACTGGGTATTGGCAGGCACCATACAACTAGAATTTCTATGATCCTTCCTATTCTGATTCTGACTGGCTGACACAAACTCACTGCAATGTGACTGTTATTGAAGAAGCTTGTTTGACAGGTATCAGCCTCTGCCACTGTGGCATGGACAGTGAAGAAGCTCACAGTGGGGTGAGGTTATCGTTTGGCCCATCAGTGTCCTGCATTCTTACTGGTTGTGTAAATGGTGACACGGTGGGTGTTTTGTTTGCTCAAATGGTTACACAATGTGGTCTTGGTGCTAGAGCTGGTGTAACAGTGACTCAGTGGTAATTAATACAACTCTCTCACACTGACCTGCCTGGTGGAACTAAGAAATGCTGTAAAACAAAACGTGTTGAATAACCATATAATATGAATGAGTTTCAAGTGAAAATGGAGATGAACTCAGCAAAAAAAGAAACGTCCTCACTGTCAACTGCGTTTATTTTCAGCAAACTTAACGTGTAAATATTTGTATGAACATAACAAGATTAAACAACTGAGACATAAACTGAACAAGTTCCTCAGACATGTGACTAACAGAAATTGAATAATGTGTCCCTGAACAAAGGGGGGGTCCAAATCAAAAGTAACAGTCAGTATCTGGTGTGCCCACCAGCTGCATTAAGTACTGCAGTGTATCTCCTCCTCATGGACTGCACCAGATTTGACAGTTCCTGCCGTGAGATGTTACCCCACTCTTCCACCAAGGCACCTGCAAGTTACCGGACATTTCTGTGAGGAATTCATAAAACCCTCCGATCCAACAGGTCCCAGACGTGCTCAATGGGATTGAGATCCATACTCTTCGCTGGCCATGGCAGAACACTGACATTCCTGTCTGGCGGCATTGTCATGCTGGAGGGTCATGTCAGGATGAGCCTGCAGGAAGGGTACCACATGAGGGAGGAGGATGTCTTCCCTGTAACACACAGCGTTGAGATTGCCTGCAATGACAACAAGCTCAGTCCGATGATGCTGTGAAACACCGCTCCAGACCATGGCGGACCCTCCACTTCCAAATCAATCCCGCTCCGGAGTATAGGCCTCGGTGTAAAGCTCATTCCTTTGATGATAAACGCAAATCTGACCATCACCCTTGGTGAGACAAAACCGTGACTCGTCAGTGAAGAGCACTTTTTGCCAGTCCTGTCTGGTCCAGCCCTGTCTGGTCCAGCGACGGCGGGTTTGTGCCCATAGGCGACGTTGTTGCCGGTGATGTCTGGTGAGGACTTGCCTTACAACAGGCCTATAAGCCCTCAGTCCAGCCTCTCTCAGCCTATTGTGAACAGTCTGAGCACTGATGGAGGGATTGTGATTTCCTGGTGTAACTCGGGCAGTTGTTGTTGCCATCCTGTACCTGTCCCGCAGGTGGGATGTTCGGATTAGAGGTCGACCGATTATGATTTTTCAATGCCGATACCGATTTATTGGAGGACAAAAAAAGCCGATACCGATTAATCGGCCGATTTTTTTTATTAAAAAAAAAATGTTTAAAAAAAATATATCATACACAGACACACATTTTTGTAATAATGACAATTGCAACAATACTGAATGAACAATGAACACTTTTATTTTAACTTAATATAATACATAAATACACACACGCACACAGCTCTGAAGTGACAATGATACTGAAGAGTCTGCTTAGGAGACAAATACTCTCAACTGTTTGAATAAAAATAGAGTTTAAGTTACCTGTGATGAATGTTAAAAACTTTAATTTCTATATGCAGGAAATCCTATTTTAATAATGGGCATGGTAAGAATTGACAACCAAAGTGCGAGTCATAATTCCCATGATACCTTCTAGCAAAATCTGAAAAGCGGTTCCTTCATTTATTCCATAGGATATTTTTAGATTCACTTAAAATAAGGTCTGTGTTTCGTGTAGGCTTACATCACCGTGCCAATTTTATAACTGTGCAGATATCCATAGGACAAGGTAACTCTGATCAATATTGGCTAAATATAAGCGAAGATAAAAAAAATTGTAGAGTGGATTTATGAAAATATGTTGACAAACGTTACCTTATCCTAGTGAGATTTACACGGGTATCAAAACGTCGAGGCGGTTTAAGCCTGCACGAAACACAGACCTTATTTGAAGTAGATCAAGACATTCTCTATGGAAGAAATGAACAGTAAAATAACGAAGGAACCCCTTTCAAATTCAACCGCAAGTTATTACAGGAATTTTAACGCGTCGACTATTTCTCTCTAAACCATATATACCTTTGACTAATCCGGAAACTATCACCTCGAAAACAAAACGTTTATTCCGTTCCGTATTTTATCTAACGGGTGGCATCCATGAGTATAAATATTCCTGTTACATTGCACAACCTTCAATGTTGTCATAATTATGTAAAATTCTGGCAAATTAGTTCGCAAAGAGCCAGGCGGCCCAAACTGTTGCATATACCCTGACTCTGCGTGCAATGAACGCAAGAGAAATGACACAATTTCACCTGGTTAATATTGCCTGCTAACCTGGATTTCTTTTAGCTAAATATGCAGGTTTAAAAATATATACTTGTGTATTGATTTTAAGAAAGGCATTGATGTTTATGGTTAAGTACACATTGGAGCAATGACAGTCATTGATTAATTGTTTTTTATAAGATAAGTTTAATGCTAGCTAGCAACTTACATTAGCTTACTGCATTCGCTAACAGGCAGGCTCCTCATGGAGTGCAATGTAATCAGGTGTTAGAGCATTGGACTAGTTAACTGTAAGGTTGCAAGATTGGATCCCCCGAGCTGACAAGGTTAAAAATCTGTCGTTCCTAGGCCGTCATTGAAAATAAGAATGTGTTCTTAACTGACTTGCCTAGTTAAATAAATATTAAATAAAGGTGTAAAAAAAAAACGGCAAATCGGCGCCCCAAAATACCGATTTCCGATTGTTATGAAAACTTGAAATCGGCCCCGATTTAATCGGCCATTCCGATTAATCGGTCGACCTCTAGTTCGAATGTACCGATCCTGTACAGGTGTTGTTACACGTGGTCTGCCACTGCGCTGTTTTAGGTGTCTCACAGTACGGACATTGCAATTTATTGCACTGGCCACATCTGCAGTCCTCATTCCTCCTTGCAGCATGTCTAAGGTACGTTCACGCAGATGAGCAAGGACCATGGGCATATTTTTTGTTCTGTTTTTCAGAGTCAGTAGAAATGCCTCTTTAGTGTCCTAAGCTTTCATAACTGTGACCTTGCTTGCCTACGGTCTGTAAGCTATTAGTGTCTTAACGACCGTTCCACAGGTGCATGTTTATTAATTGTTTATGGTTAATTGAACAAGCATGGGAAACAGTGTTTAAACCCTTTACAATGAAGATCTGTGAAGTTATTTGAATTTTTACAAATTATCTTTGAAAGACAGGGTCCTGAAAAAGTGACGTTTCTTTTTTTGCTAAGTTTAGGAGTTGTAACAGGTGCTTTATAATAGACGCACACACAAGCCCTCCCCTGCACATTAACACACAGAAACACCCAAGTACAGAGGCACGTATGCCGGATAGCTATCAATAGATTGATGCCAGCTGACACCTAGCTAATTATTGTTGGAATGTGACAAAAGGGGAGGGGGGAGAGGAGCGTGGGAGGAGTAGCACAGCTGCCTCATGAGCTCCAGGGCTCTCCTGCTCTTCTGGGCCACGTCCCAATAATGGCCTGAATAAACTTCCTCTCCTTGTCTCCTTTCCTCACCAAGTCACGTCCCAATAGTCTGTAATAGTTTCTCTCCTTTCCTCACTGTCAGAACAGCCCCATCCAGCCCTTTTCATGTATCGGGATGAGAAGGGAAGGGGACAAGAAGTCAAAGAGAAGAGAAGGGGAAGAGACTGGTGTAGTCTGGTGCCATGCTGTGGAATGTTCAGTATGTCAGGAGAGGAGAGTAGAAGGGACCCTCTCAGATTTAAGCTATAGTATCCCAACACTGTCTGTAACAGCAGACTCCCCATGTTTGCACTGTAGTGGGGATACTACTTTATGTGACAGCATTTCATAGTTCCACCAGGCAGCAGTACGTTCAGCTCTGTGGTAGCCATTGTGATGTAACTGTACGGTTGGGTAAATGATGGGCTACTGCAGCGGTGTTACTTTACATGCCACCTTGTTTCCAGGCTAATTGCACATAGCATTGGGCAGAAGTGTGTGTGCTGAACAAGGTTACTGTAAGTGCAGCCCAGGCATTGGTTGATTCAGGCTACTAACAGCGGTGGTCGGTATGTGTGGTACTGAGGGGAAGGTTTACCAACTGGTGTGTGGGATTATTTCACCCTACTTTGTGCATGTGTTTGTGCACGTTTGTGCATTCCACTCAGTTCCCTGGTTTACTTACCTCTACACGTGACCGTGAATGACCACATGTTCTCTCCTCCTCCAACTCCATTTTTCCATCTTTCTCGTTCTTGACCTCTAAAGCCTCTGAAGTCATACCAGCAACACCACTTCTCCTTACAAGACAATGTGCTATTTTAGTCTCTGTCGCTTACCTACCTCACTCTCAAACCCAACACACATTTGCTGCTATCGCACCTTAGTCATCTAGATACGCTGCACTTTTTCTACACAATGTGTTTTACACTTTCACAGGCCCACACCCACCCGCTCACATCCTCATTCACACACAGGCCTTTATTGCTGGTGTAGCGTATTCCATTCCTACAGTCTACAGATCTGCAAATACTGACGGTGTAACCTAGGGTCTAGGGGTAGAGTTCAAGGTTTGGGGTTGTTTCTGGACAGGCCTAGCCGTCACTGACTGTTGTGAGTTCTCACGGGGACCCATCTCCCTCGTAGCATTATTGGCTCAGGCTTAGTTAAACTTTGTTGAATGCTCAGCTGTAAACTGGGTTTTGGCAAGGCATGTTTAACTGTTTCCCTTGGGTTAAAATATTTATGCCTCTCTCTAACTCCCTCCAAGCTACAATCCCAAATCTAAATGTTTCAGAGGAGCCTGGAGGAAGAGGAATTTGTGATTTGCAGAAAGCACCTTGATTCTACTTAATTAGTCTAACACTCCAGGATTTTAATGGCGCTAGATATTTAGCCATTCTCCAAAAATTGATTGGAGAATTCAAATTGGCCCCTTTATATTCTTGCAGTCAATTGCGTCAGTAATGACCTGTCGTGATAAGCAAGCAAAGGCCCAAACCAGAGTTTACCCCCACTCCCTAACCAGAGTTTACCCCCACTCCCTAACCAGAGTTTACCCCCACTCCCTAACCAGAGTTTACCCCCACTCCCTAACCAGAGTTTACCCCCACTCCCTAACCAGAGTTTACCCCCACTCCCTAACCAGGGTAAGTAAAATAATGTTTAATTGTCACATACACAGGATAGGTGCAGTGAAATGCACCCCCCCCCCCCCCCCCCCCCCACCCACAGATAGAACAATGAGGAAGATATTTCACCGGATGTATAACTTTGAAGCATCCACTTGGCGTTCCCACTCACCACCAAATATGGCAGTGAGAGGAAGCCCATTGGCCAGCAGTGGAAGAAGGTGGAACGAGAAGGATTTTGGCCGACATTTTGCAAATTTTCTCAATGATGAAACATTTGATCTCAATACAGTTTTCTGTTCCCAAAACTATAATCTCTTGCGAACAGAGTGGACAAAGTTGTCTAGACTTTACCCTTTGCTAAAGTTTCAAAAAATTGCATTGTTTAGAACAAGTGAAAAGGTGAATTAGGTGAGTAGGTGAGTAGGTGTTCCGTAATGGAAATATGCAAATGTATGCTAGAACGAGCCAATAGGATCTTGCTAGCTTGTGCTTGGCTCTGCCCTGCCCACCTCCTTGCTTGTTCTGCCCACTATGACTCATTTGTTTCCATTTGAAACGACAGGCTGTGGTCTATCTTGGTTTAGTTTAATAAAATCTTTGCTACACCACTGCCACACACCAGTGGTTACTATGACAACTAGCTTGGTCGTGTCAGCTAATGACTGCTGTCTGAACACACATCTGATTTGGTCACTTGTAACTTGCTGTTTGGACAGTCAGTATTGTAAAATGGATTTGAGCATTAAGGCCTGCAGTGTGAACAAGGCTTTAGTAGTATGATTATGGGGTCCTATAGGCTAGGGGTCGGCAACCCTGTTCCTGGAGTGCTGCAGGTCCTGCAGGATTTTGTCCCAACTAGGCACCACACCTGACCAACTGAGCTCATTGATCAGTTCAGTGATTGTCTAACATCAACACACCTGGTCTTCCAGGTCAGTTAAACCAAACCCATGAAGTGCCTGCGGCACTCCAGGACCAGGGTTGCCTACCCATGGGGTAGCCTCTCTCTCTCTATATATATATATATATATATATATATATATATATATATATATATTTCCTTCTTGACTGTAAGTGTGTGTGTGTGTGTGTGGTGGGTGAGGCCGAGGTCGGTGTGGGTTGACTTTCGTAGTGTCTCTCAGCAGGTTGTGGTGGTGTCAGATGATGTAATGTCCTCTCTCTCTCTCTTCTGTCTCCTCATGGTGCCAAAACTCCACTTCGCAATTAATTGCCTGAATTGGTGCAATAATAGTAAATAGAACTATACGTTTATAACATTAATGTGCACCACAGTTTTGTAAAATGTCCCATTATCAATCACCCACATTAGCAAACTTATTTCATTTCAAACTTCACATTTCTCTAGTATAGGCTACTTATTGTAATGACGGATATGAGCAAAATGCCGGGGATAAGTGATCGGTATGGTCGGTGTCGATAGTTTTCGGTTTATTGTCCCAGATCTACTCTGTCTGTAGGGGGGAGCGTTTGGGGCTCAGTGGTCTAACTGTGTCTCTGTCTGTAGGGGGGAGCGTTTGGGGCTCAGTGGTCTAACTGTGTCTCTGTCTGTAGGGGGGAGCGTTTGGGGCTCAGTGGTCTAACTGTGTGTCTGTCTGTAGGCGGGAGCGTTTGGGGCTCAGTGGTCTAACTGTGTCTCTGTCTGTAGGGGGGAGCGTTTGGGGCTCAGTGGTCTAACTGTGTCTCTGTCTGTAGGGGGGAGCGTTTGTGGCTCAGTGGTCTAACTGTGTCTCTGTCTGTAGGGGGCAGCGTTTGGGGCTCAGTGCTCTAACTGTGTCTCTGTCTGTAGGGGGGAGCGTTTGGGGCTCAGTGGTCTAACTGTGTCTCTGTCTGTAGGGGGGAGCGTTTGGAGCTCAGTGGTCTAACTGTGTCTCTGTCTGTAGGGGGGAGCGTTTGTGGCTCAGTGGTCTAACTGTGTCTCTGTCTGTAGGGGGGAGCGTTTGTGGCTCAGTGGTCTAACTGTGTCTCTGTCTGTAGGGGGGAGCGTTTGGAGCTCAGTGGTCTAACTGTGTGTCTGTCTGTAGGGGGGAGCGTTTGTGGCTCAGTGGTCTAACTGTGTCTCTGTCTGTAGGGGGGAGCGTTTGTGGCTCAGTGGTCTAACTGTGTGTCTGTCTGTAGGGGGGAGCGTTTGGGGCTCAGTGCTCTAACTGTGTCTCTGTCTGTAGGGGGGAGCGTTTGGGGCTCAGTGGTCTAACTGTGTGTCTGTCTGTAGGGGGGAGCGTTTGGGGCTCAGTGGTCTAACTGTGTGTCTGTCTGTAGGGGGGAGCGTTTGGGGCTCAGTGGTCTAACTGTGTGTCTGTCTGTAGGGGGGAGCGTTTGGGGCTCAGTGGTCTAACCCAGCCATGAGCATCATCGGGGCCGAGGATGAGGACTTTGAGAATGATCTGGACCCCGTGAGTAACTCCCTGATGACAATGAACTGTAGTGAACAATAGACTGAATGATCATATCTGTTCTGACCTTTCTCTCTGTCCTTCTCACATACTCCATTCTCTACCCTTCTCCTCCTCATTCCCTGTCTATCTGTCCCTCTCACATACTCCATTCTCTACCCTTCTCATTCTCTGTCTCTCTGTCCCTCTCACATACTCCATTCTCTACCCTTCTCATTCTCTGTCTCTCTGTCCCTCTCACATACTCCATTCTCTACCCTTCTCCTCCTCATTCTCTGTCTCTCTGTCCCTCTCACATACTCCATTCTCTACCCTTCTCATTCTCTGTCTCTCTGTCCCTCTCACATACTCCATTCTCTACCCTTCTCATTCTCTGTCTCTCTGTCCCTCTCACATACTCCATTCTCTACCCTTCTCATTCCCTGTCTATCTGTCCCTCTCACATACTCCATTCTCTACCCTTCTCCTCCTCATTCCCTGTCTATCTGTCCCTCTCACATACTCCATTCTCTACCCTTCTCCTCCTCATTCCCTGTCTATCTGTCCATCTCACATACTCCATTCTCTACCCATCATTCCCTGTCCACCAATGTCCTTTATCTAATCTGTCCTTCACTCTGTACTGTCTCCTCCTTCCCTCCTCTATTCCTCACCTCTCCCTCATTATATCTACTGTTTCTAACCCCCCCCCCCCCCCCCCCCCCCCCCCCCCTCTGTCCATCCCAGACTGTGGATGACCACAGCAGTCACTTCACCAGTATAGAGCTAGTGAAGAGCCGGCCAACCCACCTGCTGGTCTTCCTTCAGCACGTCATCCTGCAGTTCGACTGTTCCTCCCTGGTGAGAACTACAGTGTGTGTGTGTGTGTGTGTGTGTGTGTGTGTGTGTGTGTGTGTGTGTGTGTGTGTGTGTGTGTGTGTGTGTGTGTGTGTGTGTGTGTGTGTGTGTGTGTGGTGATGTATTGTCTGGTGTGTGTGTGGGTGTTTATGTCCATGTTAGTGTGTGATGAGTGTCTGTCTGCTCCATGTGTACCTCTGTTTCTGTGTATCTCCAGTGATATTAAGCATGCCTGTTTCTCCCTTTTATTCTGCATGCAGACACCGTGATCCACCCAGGTACTGTTACCCCTCCACAGCCCAGACAGCCTACCTCTCCTCACCCCTCTCCCAAACCCCCTACCTCCCCCTGCCTGTCCCTGAAGCTAGCGATGCACCTGTATTTTAATAGACACCAGACTGTCCTCCACCGACCATACCGATCACTTATCTGTCCTCCACAGTGTCACAATATGCTGTAGAAAGTCTACATACGCCTGCGTAAATGACCTCCTAATAGTGTTATCGAAAATGGTTTGTGTGTGGTACTCACATCTTCTAGCTCCCTTCCTAATTGTTCTCTTTTTCTCGTTCTCTCTCTCTCTCCCTTCCTCCCCCTCTCAGTTGTGTTACCTCCATGCTGACCTCTTCAAGAACCTCAGTACCAAAGAGACCAAGAAGCAGTTTGTGGAGTTCTACAACAGCTTCCTGGACAAGGGCGCTGTAAGTGCAAGAAACACAGGGAGCTAAGAAGCGACTGTAGAGCCCAGAGCCAGATGGCACCTCACTGTTCTGTTCTGTACTTCCTCTGGTTTCTTGCTACTGGCCATTTGTCCGGCTGTACCCTCTATACCCCTCTTTCTCTCACCCTGTGTGTCTCCCCCTCTCCCTCTACTCAATGTGTCACACTTTCTCACGCTGACAAACTACTTCCTGTTCGGGTCGTGGGAATGACCTTTGGGAAAAATGGCTATTTCTATTGCTCTTTTTCTGTTTTACACTCCCTCTATTCTAAAAGGATACGTTTAGTGAAAGTTCATTGGAACATTCAGAGGTAGAGAGAGACCCATGGAGTAGAAATTGTACTTCTGTTTTCTAATTTTCCTCTTGCCTGCATAAAAAAAAGAAGGTTTTCAAGTGACATCTGGTGGTGACTGTGGTGTACTGCATTGTTTGAGATTTCTATACAAATTGTGTTGTAGAAGTCAGTGTGATGCATATTATCATTATGTCAAATGAAATGTTCTCTCTCTCCTTCTCTTCAACCCACACAGATTCTCAGAGTGCAAATCCCTCACAATGTATCGTTTGAGTTGGGTAAGCCCTACTACGATCGTTCTCTTATCATTGTAGATAATGTAGTCGTCACACTGCTATTCCACCACTGGTCTACTCAGCATTATCTGGATAAAGCATGGTGTTTATGTAATCTCTCTGTCTCAGACCGTACCAGACCAGACCTGCTCAGTGAGGAGCAGCAGAAGAAGTTTGTCCAGGATGTCCAGTTGGCTCAGGCCCCAGAGGTGCTGCGACAGCTGGAAGACTTTAGGTGACACACCCACATCCATAGAACCAGCAGTGACCTTGTCAAAATCAGCCATATCTATGAAACCCGTGAAACAGCACCTATTGACTCACCAGTGATAACATTGGGTTAAAATAGTTTCTGCCCTAAACACAAACTCTTTTGTTGATCCCCATAAATACGTGTGTACCAACTAGCCCTCAGCGATAATGTCAGACTGATGACAGTTATACAGTGTGAGATGTACATAGTTAAAGGGATACTTCTTGTTGTGCCTCCCTCTCAGGCAGAAGAGGATGATGGGTATGACCCCTAACGCGGCAGAGCTGCTGGAGGTGGAGTCTCACTACCCCACCGATCGTATCCCCATGGAGATGAAGGAGAAGGCCGTGGCAGAGACCCTGCTGGACAAAATGTCTGAGATCCAGTGAGTAGACGGCTGGGGTGGATTATTGACTATCATAATGCAGTACTACATAGCGTGTAGATTTTATGTAACTTCATAGATAAAGGTACAGTCTAATTAGCAAGTTAAACCTCCCATGGCTTTGTTTGGGGGCAAGTTTAATTTAAATTAAATTAAATACTTTTTAGTATCATCATGACATCACGGGCCTCTAGACATCACAGTTCCAGTCCCTCAGCGGACATTTCTAGAATATGGTGCAGAAATACACACATTGACACAACCAGTTCAACACACAGGAACCACTAGGGGGATAGATGGATGATTAAAGACATGGAGGAGAGAGAGTGATTTGGGGAGAAAAGAAAGAGGGACAACAGTGATTGGAACAGAGAGGGTGAAAGGGAGAAGGAGGAGAGGAAGCAGAGGGAGAAGGATAGACTCAGCAGTGCCACGTTGGCAGGAAGGCTCTCCCCTGGCATGCTGCCAACAGGAGGGAGGGGGAGGATGGAGAGTAGGGGCAGTGCAGTGTTATTGATGCAGTCCGGCCACCGGACACAGAGAAAGTGTAGGGGGAAGTTCATCTATCTCTGACCCAGTAGCCAGACACAATGAATTAACACTGGAACAAGTGAGAAGGAGAGCAGGAGACAAGCTCTTTAACCTGTAGTGTGAAGAGAGAGGATGAATGAGTGACTATAAGAGAGAGACCAACAAAGGGAAAAGGGATATGCCCAATGCATAAGTCCCTTTTCTCTGGTTACTACTGTATTGTCAGTGGAGGAAGTATGAAAAGCTTGTCAGCAGGCAGTGTCAAACACATTATAAAGCAGCTTCCTACCGGCTCTGTTACTGACACAATCAACTCTCTCTGTTACTGACTCACAATCAACTCTCTCTGTTACTGACTCACAATCAACTCTCTCTGTTACTGACTCACAATCAACTCTCTCTGTTACTGACTCACAATCAACTCTCTCTGTTACTGACTCACAATCAACTCACTCACAATCAACTCACTCACAATCAACTCTCTTACTCACTCACAATCAACTCTCTTACTCACTCACAATCAACTCTCTCTGTTACTCACTCACAATCAACTCTCTCTGTTACTCACTCACAATCAACTCTCTCTGTTACTGACTCACCATCAACTCTCTGTTACTGACTCACCATCAATTCTCTCTGTTACTGACTCACTCACAATCAACTCTCTCTGTTACTGACTCACAGTCAACTCTCTCTGTTACTCACTCACAATCAACTCTCTCTGTTACTGACTCACAATCAACTCTCTCTGTTACTGACTCACAATCAACTCTCTCTGTTACTGACTCACAATCAACTCTCTCTGTTACTGACTCACAATCAACTCTCTCTGTTACTGACTCACAATCAACTCTCTCTGTTACTGACTCACAATCAACTCTCTCTGTTACTGACTCACAATCAACTCTCTGTTACTGACTCACAATCAACTATCTCTGTTACTGACTCACAATCAACTCTCTCTGTTACTCACTCACAATCAACTCTCTCTGTTACTCACTCACAATCAACTCTCTCTGTTACTCACTCACAATCAACTCTCTGTTACTCACTCACAATCAACTCTCTCTGTTACTGACTCACAATCAACTCTCTGTTACTCACTCACAATCAACTCTCTCTGTTACTGACTCACCATCAACTCTCTCTGTTACTGACTCACCATCAACTCTCTCTGTTACTCACTCACAATCAACTCTCTCTGTTACTCACTCACTCACAATCAACTCTCTCTGTTACTGACTCACAGTCAACTCACTCACAATCAACTCTCTGTTACTCACTCACAATCAACTCTCTCTGTTACTCACTCACAATCAACTCTCTCTGTTACTCACTCACAATCAACTCTCTCTGTTACTGACTCACAATCAACTCTCTCTGTTACTGACTCACAATCAACTCTCTCTGTTACTGACTCACAATCAACTCACTCACAATCAACTCTCTGTCACTCACAATCAACTCTCTCACAATCAACTCTCTGTCACTCACTCACAATCAACTCTCTCTGTTACTCACTCACAATCAACTCTCTCTGTTACTGACACAATCAACTCTCTCTGTTACTCACTCACAATCAACTCTCTCTGTTACTCACTCACAATCAACTCTCTCTGTTACTCAATAACAATCAACTCTCTCTGTTACTCACTCACAATCAACTCTCTCTGTTACTCACTCACAATCAACTCTCTCTGTTACTCACTCACAATCAACTCTCTCTGTTACTCACTCACAATCAACTCTCTCTGTTACTGACTCACTCACAATCAACTCTCTCTGTTACTGACTCACAATCAACTCTCTCTGTTACTCACTCACAATCAACTCTCTCTGTTACTCACTCACAATCAACTCTCTCTGTTACTGACACACCATCAACTCTCTCTGTTACTGACACACCATCAACTCTCTCTGTTACTGACTCACAATCAACTCTCTCTGTTACTGACTCACCATCAACTCTCTCTGTTACTGACTCACAATCAACTCTCTCTGTTACTCACTCACAATCAACTCTCTCTGTTACTGACACACAATCAACTCTCTCTGTTACTGACTCACAATCAACTCTCTCTGTTACTCACTCACAATCAACTCTCTCTGTTACTGACACACAATCAACTCTCTCTGTTACTGACTCACCATCAACTCTCTCTGTTACTGACTCACCATCAACTCTCTCTGTTACTGACTCACCATCAACTCTCTCTGTTACTGACTCACCATCAACTCTCTCTGTTACTGACTCACCATCAACTCTCTCTGTTACTGACTCACAATCAACTTTCTCTGTTACTGACTCACAATCAACTCTCTCTGTTACTCACTCACAATCAACTCTCTCTGTTACTGACTCACAATCAACTTTCTCTGTTACTGACTCACAATCAACTCTCTCTGTTACTGACTCACAATCAACTCTCTCTGTTACTGACTCACAATCAACTCTCTCTGTTACTGACTCACAATCAACTCTCTCTGTTACTGACTCACAATCAACTCTCTCTGTTACTGACTCACAATCAACTCTCTCTGTTACTCACTCACAATCAACTCTCTCTGTTACTGACTCACAATCAACTCTCTCTGTTACTGACTCACAATCAACTCTCTCTGTTACTGACTACAACAGAGTTATTCATTTTTTCTGCCCATTTAGATTCACTTACACCATCCTCTGCTCTCCTCCACAATCCCACACTCGCCCTCGTTCAGCTGCTACCCGTCTCTCCCCCTCTCTCCGCCACAACATGGTGATCTCACCTCCTCTGTTTCCCATTGGTCAGTCAGTGGAATGAAGGGATGGGCTTGGCGTCCTGATTGGCTTGGGGAATCCCGAGGAAACCCCTCCCTTTATGTTAATAGAAAAGAAAAACAGTAGGATCTCATTTCCATGTTCTTGCCTGCTAGTTGCATCAGACTAAAACACAGTTAAATAGTCATTTCCGCTGTCCTGGAGCATTGTTAGATTTTTCCGCCCACCCTGCAGACAACTCCCAGAGAGCAGCTGTGCCTTGACTTCACACGTATCTTTTGCAGATAGTTAGACAGCTGATACCTTGCCTTGTGCAGAAAAGCAGATTGGATAGATTTGTACAGATTAGATTTTTGCAGTGTTTTATTTTAAAAACAATTGTCAATAGTTTCTTGTGCATTGTTTTGGGTGCAGCTTTTAATGCATCTCTCATTGTTTTAGACCTTGTTTTATTTTGTCCCTTTTTTTGTTGGAAAGATCAGAATATGTTCAGTAGCCTCTGCTCTGAACACAATATCACTGCAGTCAGATTTGAGTTGGATCAGGAGAAGCTTAGTCGCTTCAGATTCCACCGTCCCAAAACAGAGTTAAGAATCAGTCGAGAAAGAGCGTTGGAAAATGCCACTCAATCGACAGCGGCGGTAAGTCTACAGACTTGGCAATGTCTGCACTTATCTTTCTCTCTCTTTAATATCTATTCATCTCCTCTCTTTCAGTCCCTCCATCGTCGCAGACGAGGAGAAATGGTGAGTTCTGTGTTTCACGGTGCTGTGTGTGTCTGAACCTCTTCTGTCAAAGTGTGAATGCATGCTAGACATGCTTTGTCCAGCTCCCTGCTTAGATTCATTGATGTTTTAAAGTCCATACATACATGCCTTATATTTATTTTACCTTCCTCCTCAATTAGTTTGTTTTGCTCTATAGTTGTATTTTGTGCAGACTTCAGTACTGTAGGTGTACGTTGTGCAGACTTCAGTACTGTAGGTGTACGTTGTGTAGACTTCAGTACTGTAGGTGAACGTTGTGTAGACTTCAGTACTGTAGGTGAACGTTGTGTAGACTTCAGTACTGTAGGTGTACGTTGTGTAGACTTCAGTACTGTAGGTGAACGTTGTGTAGACTTCAGTACTGTAGGTGAACGTTGTGCAGACTTCAGTACTGTAGGTGTACGTTGTGTAGACTTCAGAACTGTAGGTGAACGTTGTGTAGACTTCAGTACTGTAGGTGTACGTTGTGTAGACTTCAGTACTGTAGGTGAACGTTGTGTAGACTTCAGTACTGTAGGTGAACGTTGTGTAGACTTCAGTACTGTAGGTGTACGTTGTGCAGACTTCAGTACTGTAGGTGAACGTTGTGTAGACTTCAGTACTGTAGGTGAACGTTGTGTAGACTTCAGTACTGTAGGTGTACGTTGTGTAGACTTCAGTACTGTAGGTGTACGTTGTGTAGACTTCAGTACTGTAGGTGTACGTTGTGCAGACTTCAGTACTGTAGGTGTACGTTGTGTAGACTTCAGTACTGTAGGTGTACGTTGTGTAGACTTCAGAACTGTAGTTGCATTACTTTGCCATAAATGGCATTCTGTAGCTGATGTAGACTGACTTGGTTTATGGTCTTATGGCCTCAGTTTGAAAAGCTCTCGCATTTTCCCTCTCAAGCTCCTCTTTCTACTCCTCCTTTCCTCTCTGGTAAACTTCCAACTCTCCACCCAGCATCACCCCAGCCTTTCTCATCTTAACCCCACCCCTTTTCTCATCTCAACCCCGCCCCTTTTCTCATCTCAACCCCACCCCTTTTCTCATCTCAACCCCACCCCTTTTCTCATCTCAATCCCACCCCTTTTCTCATCTCAACCCCACCCCTTTTCTCATCTCAACCCCACCCCTTTTCTCATCTCAACCCCACCCCTTTTCTCATCTCAACCCCACCCCTTTTCTCATCTCAATCCCACCCCTTTTCTCATCTCAACCCCACCCCTTTTCTCATCTCAACCCCACCCCTTTTCTCATCTCAACCCCACCCCTTTTCTCATCTCAACCCCACCCCTTTTCTCATCTCAACCCCACCCCTTTTCTCATCTCAACCCCAGCCTTTCTCATCTCAACCCCACCCATTTTCTCATTTTCTCAACCCCACCCATTTTCTCATCTCAACCCCACCCATTTTCTCATCTCAACCCCACCCATTTTCTCATCTCAACCCCACCCCTTTTCTCATCTCAACCCCACCCCTTTCTCATCTCAACCTCACCCCTTTTCTCATCTCAATCCCACCCTTTTTCTCATCTCAACCCCACCCCTTTTCTCATCTCAACCCCACCCCTTTTCTCATTTCAACCCCACCCCTACTCTCCGTCTCTTTCACGCCTGGTCTTTTTGTTTACAGCTCATGCTTTTGCATCCTCTATAATAGTGTATCATTACTGTTTCTATTGCAATGCCAATATATATGCATTTATACAGTATGTACTTTCATCATCACTAACTTTACAGAGATCTCGCTCTCCCTCCCTCTCTCTCGTCCTCCAGTTCGTCGATCTTTGCAGCAGTGGCCTTCTACATGAAGCACCTAGGAGTGAAGTCCAGAGTAGCTGACAGTAAGAAGTCCAGAGGTTTCTTCAGGAGACCCCTTGGGAAGGTGAGTCAGTTTGTCTCTCTGTCTGGTTGGCAGCTAGCTGGACTCCACGGTCCACAGTCCATACCACACACCAACCTATCCAGTATTATTAGACTGTTCTTGTCATAATGCTCTCTCTCTTTGTCTCTCTTTCTCCATCTCCATCTCAGAATAAGAAGAGTGAGGAGTCCACTAAATCTAAACCGAAGGGGGGTTTTCCCAACATCCTCAGCGCCGCCGGTGGCTGGATTGCTGGCAGCAGTACGTACCAGCAGTGTCATAATATGAGATGAGATTGTACTTTATCAATACCTAAGGGGAAATTAGTTTGTCTTCGCTACATTGTTAAAAAACAACACAAAAATACTTACAGTAAATACATACTGCATACACTACTAAATACATATGCATACTGAAGGTACAGAGAAACAGAATGGATGACATTTAGTATAAGCTATGTCAGGTGTTTGATTATCGTTCGCCATCTAAAAGTGGGTCTACCAGAATGACCATAGTGCCTGTATAAGCCAAAGTCTTTGTAGAATTAAAAAGAACCCGTTGTCTTGCCCTGTGTTCTTCTTTCAGCTGAGGTCAAACTTCCTAAAGTGGAGGCTGAAGGTACCACCGCTGGCTCTTTCATCTCCTCTTCCCCACCCCTTTATCTCTAGAATGGTTTAGTCCTTACTAATCAACCCCAATGCATGTTTGCATGTACCAAATCAAACCCGGAAGGGGATCTGAGGGGAATGCCGAGTTTTTGATTTGTTGACTTGCTGTTTTGCGTCTAGGTGTAGATAATATGGCATGATCTGTAGTCACTGGTGTTTTGATAGATGGACTGACCACATACACACACACGCTAGAGAGTGGGCGAAAAAACAAACATCTGTGATTTTGCTATACAATGTTCCTGTAGATTGTTCTAAAAGTGTTATTTGGTCAACGGTAATAGCCTATGCGTTATGTTGATTCCTGCAGAAATTTGACGTTTGGTGCAACTTTGAAATTTGATGTTTGGAGAAATGCGGATAACCATCAGAATCTGACGTCAAATTGGTAAAACTGTGAGCTCTTGTTGTACATCAAGTAGCCTAGGCCTAGCGCTGGAAAGTTGTTGTAGGATGTTAGCCTACATTTACTGATAGATGAATCAAATAGCCTACTTGTCTATATAGCAACAATATCACTAGCTTAGTGTTTTGAGTTCCCACTGCCATCTCAGTTGACTTACTTGGCTCTGGAACTAAATGGTCAAAAGCCCTCCTGCTAATGTAAAGTAGCCTAACTGTCCCTTTAAAACGTTTAGTTTTATTGTTGTAGGCTATGTATTGTTATCGAGCAAAATAGTTACATTCATCACATTATCACATTATCGTCCATCTCGCCCAGCTCTAGCACCTCCCCCAGTTCTAGCACCTCCCCCAAACATAATTTATTGCTGATTTATCATTATCGAAACAATTGGTCAATATAACACGACATGGATTTTTGTCCATCTCGCCCAGCTCTCTCTCTCTCACACACACACACGGTCAGTCTGTTGTAGGGTTGTGAACATAGGCACTAAACTGTCCCCACCCTGAGAATGATTAACCCTCCTCTCTCACCACAGATCGACTGACTGCCCTATACTCATCCTGTCTGTCTCTGTCTGTTTCTCTCTCTCATGGTCTCTCATGGAAATGACTGACTGTTTTGACTTTTTTTTTCTCAATGTCATCCCTTTTACCATCTATTTCTCTACCTCTCTCTCTCTCTTTCTCTCTCTCTCAGTGGATAAAGAGAAGGTGAATCAGGAGCGTAAGGTTCCCAGCAGCCTCGTCCCCTCTCGAGGCTCCTCCGCCCCTGATGCCGCCCCTCCAGCATTAAACAGGAAGTCTGTTTCCACAGGATCCTCCCCCCATCAGGGTTTGGAGGTCAGCGAGGGCTCAGGGGTTCACATCAGTGTGACCTCCAGCCCAGACTTCTCCCACAGCGAGATAGGTAAGGCTGATTGGACGGCTACATGGTAGCATAGCAACACCCAACCTAACTTAGGGTGTGTTCAGTGAGGTGAATCTAATGTGTGCTATTTTTCCCTCCTCTCCCAGGTCTGTTCAGCAGTCGTTCGGACCCCCAGTTGGTGGCGGAGGGGGGCGAGGTGTCCCCCGTGGGGATGGCAGGGGGGCTGGCTGTATGGGAGCCCCCCTCACCCAATGAACCCCCCCTGGAGGAAAACCTGGACAAAGACAGGTGAGAGAGAGGTAGTAAGGGATAAATAGAGGAAGAGAGAGGTAAAGAGATGGGGGGGTGGAGTAGATGAGATGTATAAAACCAAAGACCAACATAGACCCAACACCATTAGGTAGAGTTGAACATAGTCAAACATTTTAAAAAGGTTAGGGGTCAGTGGCTATGCTAAGGCTGAGGAAGCGTGGTAAAACTCCCTCAGTGTCTCCGTCCGTCCCTGCTGTGTACTGTGCTGCCTAGCCTACCTACCACACCTTAGCCCTGGCCTGCCAGAGCAGCTCCTCCATGTAGCGAACATCACTAAGACCTACCCAGCATTTGGAGATGGACCCTTACTGGGGCTACAGGCTTCCTCTCCAGCCCGCAACCCCCTCTTCCATTCTCCTCTACCCCAAATTTCTTGTTTTGTTTACCTGTTCTCCACTTTCTTTCACTCTGTGTGTGTCCATTTTTCATGTTTGTGTTTGCTCCTCTTCCAAAGCACCACTGCTGTCTCCTTGTTTGTGCGATGCTGACTCTGCTCAGTTATTCAGAGCAAGTTAAGTGTATAATAGTTAACATTGTACTGTAGTGTGTCATCTTGTCTGTGTGTCTGCAGGCTAGACTCAAGTACCAGAGCTGGGTAAAGCTGGCATAACGTTGTTATGTTGTCTGGGGTTGTCCTTCTGTCTGAGTTGGGCATTCATTGTGCTATATTTGGTTTGTACAGCATTGTATCTCTACAGGCTTAAGTTGACTTAAGTTGACTTTTACTGTGCTTCAGCCGTGCGGTCCAGCTTTAGATTTGTCTGTTGTCGGCTTTATCCCAGTCCTATTGTAAGTCAAGCAGTGAGGTCTGGTTTGCTTTCATGTCTGTTGCTTGCAGAAGGCATCAGTGTGTGTGGTTCTATAGGGTTCCGCTATGTTCTGTTGTCTAGTCTTCACAGGGCTTCATGTGGTACCATGTTCAGGACAGCAGACGTCTTGTGTTTGTGGGCGTGCTTTGCTTTCTGTGGTTTTACAGTGCGTTCAGTGCTGTTAGCCTCCGTCCGTGTGCTGCAGCGGTTGATGGGGGGAGTTGGAGGTTTGTAGAAAGGGGGTGTGTTACTGTTGAGTGGTTGTGGTGGTTATGTAACTGTGCTGTCCCGTGTTTTTACAGACGCAAGACAAGGTGGGTTTCTACTTCTCTGCGACAGGGATACGGACACACACTGGGCCTCATTGATAACACACAGTCCATCCTGCGTTACTGTACACACACACACAGACACAGACACAGACACAGACACAGACACACACACACACACACACACACACACACACACACACACACACACACACACACACACACACACACACACACGCACACACTGCATGGCTAAGTATTGTTTATCCTGTACCTTGGAGTGACGTGAGTGGGCTGTGATGTTAGAGAATAATAGTCTTCTTGTCTGTGTGTGTACTGTGTGTGAGATTGGAAAGCTGATAAGCCCAATTGATTGCCATTTTAACATTGCGTAATTGAAAGGCCTTGGTACACAGACACACTGAGTTGTTACTAAGGACCGCTTTCTTAACTAATAGTGTTGAGGTAGATTGGCTTCCAATGTGTTTCTAATAGGGCTAGTCATTAAGCAGTAACCCAGGACTGTGTGGAGAGTCTATGCTCCTGAGTCTAACCATCCATTCTCTGTCACATCTCTTGTGTGCTTTTCCTTTGATCCTCTACATTCCTTTGACATCACATTGACTTCCTCTGTAATGGTTCTCCTGCTTGGATCCACTTGATCCTAATATCTCCCCTGTCTTCGTTGTTCCACTCTGTACTCTTTGGTTTGGTCTTTTGGACCATTTCCTTGTGGTTCCTGTACTCCTCACTCCGTCTGTCTCCACTTCCTCTCCTCCCCTGCCTTCCTCCTTATACTACCATCCTCCTTGTATTTTTCCACCCACTGGCTCTCCTCTCTCCCTTCCCTCGATGTACTCTCCTCCTCCCTCCCTCCCTCCCTCCCTCCCCAGGCGTGTGGGGCGCAGTGAGAGTGCTCGTGTGGACAGACATTCCTCCCGTCGCCGTGGCTCCTCCCGGGCCAAACAGTCGCGTTCCCGTAGCGACGTGGACCTGCAAGCCGCCGCCACGGCAGCACACTCCTCCCCGACCTCTCCCCACCCCTCGTAAGGCAGACCCCCTACCCCCCTTTCTCTCACAGGGGGAGAGAGAGGAGCACAGCCACAGATGGACAGAGTCACTGATGGACAGACTGACTGACTATACTAACTGATGGTCAGGCAAACTGGCTGACTATACTAACTAATGGACAGGCAGACTGACTGACTGACTATACTAACTGATGGACAGGCAGACTGACTGACTATACTAACTAATGGACAGGCAGGCAGACTGACTGACTATACTAACTGATGGACAGGCAGACTGACTGACTATACTAACTGATGGACAGGCAGACTGACTGACTATACTAACTGATGGATGGACAGGCAGGCAGACTGACTGACGGAATGACTATACTAACTGATGGACAGGCAGACTGACTGACTATACTAACTGATGGACAGGCAGACTGACTGACTATACTAACTGATGGACAGGCAGGCAGACTGACTATACTAACTGATGGATGGACAGGCAGGCAGACTGACTATACTAACTGATGGACAGGCAGACTGAATGACTATACTAACTGATGGACAGGCAGACTGAATGACTATACTAACTGATGGACAGGCAGACTGAATGACTATACTAACTGATGGACAGGCAGACTGAATGACTATACTAACTGATGGACAGGCAGACTGAATGACTATACTAACTGATGGACAGGCAGACTGACTGACTATACTAACTGATGGACAGGCAGACTGACTGACTATACTAACTGATGGACAGGCAGACTGAATGACTATACTAACTGATGGACAGGCAGGCAGGCAGACTATAGTAACTGATGGACAGGCAGACTGACTAACTATAGTAACTTATGGACAGGCAGACTGACTAACTATAGTAACTGATGGACAGGCAGACTGACTAACTATAGTAACTGATGGACAGGCAGACTGACTGACTAGTAACTGATGGACAGGCAGACTGACTGACTATAGTAACTGGTGGACAGGCAGACGGACTAACTATAGTAACTGATGGACAGGCAGACTGACTAACTATATTAACTGATGGACAGGCAGACTGACTGACTATAGTAACTGATGGACAGGCAGACTGACTGACTATAGTAACTGATGGACAGGCAGACTGACTAACTATAGTAACTGATGGACAGGCAGACTGACTAACTATAGTAACTGATGGACAGGCAGACTGACTAACTATTGTAACTGGTGGACAGGCAGACTGACTATAGTAACTGATGGACAGGCAGACTGACTGACTATAGTAACTGGTGGACAGGCAGACTGACTGACTATAGTAACTGGTGGACAGGCAGACTGACTAACTATAGTAACTGATGGACAGGCAGACTGACTAACTATAGTAACTGATGGACAGGCAGACTGACTGACTATAGTAACTGATGGACAGGCAGACTGACTGACTATAGTAACTGATGGACAGGCAGACTGACTGACTATAGTAACTGATGGACAGGCAGACGGACTGACTATAGTAACTGATGAACAGGCAGACTGACTAACTATACTAACTGATGGTCAGGCAGACTGGCTGACTATACTAACTAATGGACAGGCAGGCAGACTGACTGACTATACTAACTGATGGACAGGCAGGCAGACTGACTATACTAACTGATGGATGGACAGGCAGACTGACTATACTAACTGATGGATGGACAGGCAGACTGACTATACTAACTGATGGACAGGCAGGCAGAATGACTATACTAACTGATGGACGGGCAGACTGAATGACTATAGTAACTGATGGACAGGCAGACTGACTGACTATAGTAACTGGTGGACAGGCAGACTGACTGACTATAGTAACTGGTGGACAGGCAGGCAGGCAGACTATAGTAACTGATGGACAGGCAGACTGACTAACTATAGTAACTGATGGACAGGCAGACTGACTAACTATAGTAACTGATGGACAGGCAGACTGACTATAGTAACTGATGGACAGGCAGACTGACTGACTATAGTAACTGATGGACAGGCAGACTGACTGACTATAGTAACTGATGGACAGGCAGACTGACTAACTATAGTAACTGATGGACAGGCAGACTGACTAACTATTGTAACTGGTGGACAGGCAGACTGACTGACTAGTAACTGATGGACAGGCAGACTGACTGACTATAGTAACTGGTGGACAGGCAGACTGACTGACTATAGTAACTGGTGGACAGGCAGACGGACTAACTATAGTAACTGATGGACAGGCAGACTGACTGACTATAGTAACTGATGGACAGGCAGACTGACTGACTATAGTAACTGATGGACAGGCAGACTGACTAACTATAGTAACTGATGGACAGGCAGACTGACTGACTATAGTAACTGATGGACAGGCAGACTGACTGACTATAGTAACTGATGGTCAGGCAGACTGGCTGACTACACTAACTGATGGACAAGCAGGCAGACTGACTGACTATACTAACTGATGGACAGGCAGACTGACTGACTATAGTAACTGATGGTCAGGCAGACTGGCTGACTACACTAACTGATGGACAAGCAGGCAGACTGGCTGACTATACTAACTGATGGACAGGCAGGCAGACTGACTGACTATACTAACTGATGGACAGGCAGGCAGACTGACTGACTATACTAACTGATGGACAGGCAGGCAGACTGACTATACTAACTGATGGATGGACAGGCAGACTGACTATACTAACTGATGGACAGGCAGGCAGAATGACTATACTAACTGATGGACAAGCAGGCAGACTGACTGACTATAGTAACTGATGGTCAGGCAGACTGGCTGACTACACTAACTGATGGACAAGCAGGCAGACTGACTGACTATACTAACTGATGGACAGGCAGGCAGACTGACTATACTAACTGATGGATGGACAGACTGACTAACTATAGTAACTGATGGACAGGCAGACTGACTGACTGACTGAATGACTATACTAACTGATGGACAGGCAGGCAGACTGACTGACTGAATGACTATACTAACTGATGGACAGGCAGGCAGGCAGACTATAGTAACTGATGGACAGGCAGGCAGACTGACTAACTATAGTAACTGATGGACAGGCAGACTGACTAACTATAGTAACTGATGGACAGGCAGACTGACTAACTATAGTAACTGATGGGCAGGCAGACTGACTAACTATAGTAACTGATGGACAGGCAGACTGACTAACTATAGTAACTGATGGACAGGCAGACTGACTATAGTAACTGATGGACAGGCAGACTGACTGACTATAGTAACTGATGGACAGGCAGACTGACTGACTATAGTAACTGATGGACAGGCAGACTGACTAACTATAGTAACTGATGGACAGGCAGACTGACTAACTATAGTAACTGATGGACAGGCAGACTGACTGACTATAGTAACTGATGGACAGGCAGACTGACTAACTATAGTAACTGATGGACAGGCAGACTGACTAACTATAGTAACTGATGGACAGGCAGACTGACTAACTATAGTAACTGATGGACAGGCTGATAGACTCACTGACATTACTGACCAACTAACTTTGCTTTCCTGACTGCAGCTTCATTAAGACAGGAAGAGATCCATGCTGTGACACAGCTTGACTGGAGGAGGAGGGTCAGAGCCAAAGTTATTTTCTTAGTCAGGGCTACAGTATCAACTGTAACTACGTGTAAAGTTAGTGCTGTGTGTGGATTATGTAGACTTTGAACCAGCCAATAGCGTACTGTCCCAATCCAAATGCTTCTCAACCCAAGCAGGTTTTCTAGCTTCGCGTTAGATTCTTTTCATATTATCGCCCATACCCTTTATCCCCATACCCTTATACCTGCCCCTCTCCTCCTCCTCTGTCGTTGTCGTCTCTTCCATCAGTGTTGATGAAGGGGTGTTACTCCCCGAGGGTGTGCTCCCAGGTCTTTCCCTCTCTGGCCCCACCCCCCAGCAGGAGGAACAGGACCCTCGCCTCCTGGAGCTGGAGCAGGACCCGCCCAACTGGAGAGAACACACCCCCCCAGACACCCTCAAAGACCTCAGCAAGAAGGAGACCAAGCGACAGGAGGTCATAAACGGTGAGGAGGGATGGGGGAGGGGTGGGGGATGGAGGGATCCAGCCAACGGAGGAGGAAAAACAAAGGTTTAGAAATAATTGCGGTGTAACATTGAGCTTCTACTCATCTGATGCAAAATATTGTGAATAAATTGGCACTAGAGTAATCTCTCTCTCTCTCAGAGTTGTTTGCGACGGAGCACGCCCACGTGCGCATGCTGAGTGTTCTGCAGACAGTGTTCTGGAAGCCTCTGGAGAGAGAGGAACTCATGACCGCCACAGAGCTGGCCACCATCTTCCCCAGCCTGGATGAGATCATAGACATGCACTGTGAGTACGGTCCCACCGCTGCTTAACCGTAGTATCACCATAACCTCCGCTACAGTACAACCACATGACCAATGTACTGCCACTGGACGACCGTAACCCCAACTACAGTACGACCGCAAAACCCCTGACATACAACCACACTTACACAGTATGACTACATGACTGCTACTGCATGGCTGTGACCGTTACCCGACAACAGCACTTCTACAGTTCTGATACTGGCTGAAGTCAGTCTGACCACTGTAAATTGTAAGGTTGGGAATTGCCAAAGACCTCACGATACGATGTTACCACGATGCTTAGGTGCCGAGACGATATGTTTTGCGATTCGATGCTGTAATTTTATTGCAATTCCATGTTCCAAACATAGCTCTCACCATACGTCTGCTGCAGGAGGACAAGAGAGAGTCATAAGAAAACAAGTTTTGATCAGTCATGGAAATAAAAGTGCTGAAAACAAATTGGTTCCTTATTTAAAAAGAAGATGGAGAATAAGCTCTGAAGGGAAAATACTGGAACTTTGGTGCAACTATCGCTAAAAATAATATTGCGATACTGTCAAAATAATACAGCATACCTTCCAAAATTATATCCTGATATATAACTGTATCAATATTTTCCCCTCATGACTAGTAAATGAACCCTAGTGTAACTGGAGTCCAATCGTAAATTGATCTCAGTCTGACCATAATAACCCAACCATAAGTTTACCCCAGTCTAACCGCTGTGCTCCCTGTGTGTTTCTGTGCAGATGCTTTCTATGAGCACCTGAAGAAGCTGCGTCAGCACAATTTCATCGTCAAGGCCATCGGAACCACGTTACTCAACAGGGTAAAGAACAGATCACCTTCCATCACCCCTGTCTGTGCCCCTCACTGCCCTCTCTCTCTGCCCCTCACCCCATCTCAGCCTAACCCCCTCATCCCTTATATGAAGTGGATACTTAGGGAAATGGATCCCTAAAGAAAGCTTTTAATCACCCCCTCTTTCTCTCTCTCACTTTCTCTCTCCCCATCTCTCTCTGTCTAGTTTGGAGGGACAGAGGGTGAGTGGTTTCAGAAGCTGACGTCTAGGTTCTGTAGTCACCAGACGTGGGCCCTGGAACAGCTGAAGATGAGACAGAAGAAAGACCCTCGTTTCAACTCCTTCATACTGGAGGCAGAGAGTAGGCCTCAGTGTCGTAGGCTGCAGCTGAAGGACATCATCCCCACTGAGATGCAGAGGCTCACCAAATACCCCCTACTGCTTGAAAACATCGCCAAGTGCACAGGTCTGTGTATGTCCTTCCCTGTTCTCATTCAGAGAGAGAGTGTGTGTGTTGTGACGTGTTGTGTGTATTCCCGTAGAGGACACCTTGGAGAAGGAGAGTATTCAGCAGAGTGCAGAGTGCTGTAGGAAGATCCTCAACCACGTCAACGAGGAGGTCAAACAGATGGAGAACCTGCTGGTGAGAGACACACACACACACACACACACACACACACACACACACACACACAAACACAAACAAACAAACAGTACAAATTATTTCTCTCCCTCCAGACCCTGAAAGACTACCAGCGCAGGCTGGACACCTCAGGACTCAAACCCAGTAACGAGCTGTATCTGGAGTACAAGGTGACTGACAATAGTGAGGGCTTCTTGTAGTGTGGTCCAGTGCTCTTCATGCTATCCTTTCTACAGTCGTCCCGTTCTCTCATTCTTTATCAGTTGTGTTCTTCTCTCTCAGTACCTTGACCTGGCCCAGAGAAGGATGATCTATGAGGGGCCTCTGACCTGGAGAGTGACCAAGGAGAAAACATTAGGTGCACTATCAACTCTACAAACATTAGTTTGTTTTAATGTATCAACCAATCGTTTGTCTGATTTCATTTTACACACACCCAAACTGTTGTTCTTCTGCTGTTTACTTCCTGTCCCACTCTCCTCCTCTCCTCCTCCTCCTCCTCTCCTCTCCACCCTGTTCCTGTCCCACTCTCCTCCTCCTCCTCTCATCTCCACCCTGTTCTTGTCCCACTCTCCTCCTCCTCCTCTCCTCCTCTCCTCCCTGTTCCTGCCCCCCTCTCAGAAGTGCAGTGTGTGTTGCTGGGGGATCTGTTGGTGCTGTTACAGAAGCAGGATGATAAGATGGTGTTGAAGTGTCAGAGTAAGAGTAACATCGCTGTTCAGGAGGGCAAGCAGATGCTCAGCCCTATCATCAAACTAGACTCTGCCTTCCTCCGAGAGGTGGCCACAGGTGAGACACGCACATCTTTAAATACTTCATTTGAATGCACAAATCACATTACAGTCCCGAACGATTCAAACATTTCAAAGGTTCACAGATACATGGACACACGTAGTGTCAAAGCACCTTCTCCATACAGCTAGGCTGTCCATGACAAAGAGCAGTACCTTGCTAGCTGCTTTGCCTTTATCCCTATGCAGTCCTGCAATCTGATGGCCATGCACTGTCAGCCTATGTACACGGCCAAAGGCTGTTCAGGCATGACTCAAGAGGCTGGTATTTCAGAAACTTGACAGCACAGGGTTTGATCCATGTAAGAGTCAAAAGAGCAACCCACTTCCAAAAAGAGCATCTGTCTCCGGCCTCCCCCCACAACAACAACACCTGCCATATTTGGTATTCAAGAAAACACAACATCATCAACATGGAGCTACACACACACACACACACACACACACACACACACACACACACACACACACACACACACACACACACACACACACACACACACACACACACACACACACCTTGCAGGGATATGTCATATCAATCCCCCTCTCTTCTGTCCCTCTGTCAGACCGTAAGGCCTTCTATGTGATCTTCACCTGGGACAGCGGGGCTCAGATCTACGAACTGGTGGCTCAATCTGTCGGGGAGAGGAGGAAGTGAGTGTGGGAGAGGGAGAGAGAAGGGTTTGGGAAGGGGAGAGAAGGGGATTGGGAGGGGAGAGGGAGAAGTGAGGGGGGGAGAAGGAGAGAGAAGGGTTTGGGAAGGGGAGAGGAGAGGAGAGAAGGGGATTGGGAGGGGAGAGGCAGAAGTGAGTGTGGGAGAAGGAGAGAGAAGGGTTTGGGAAGGGTTTGGGAAAAGGAGAGAAGGGTAGAGGGAGAAGTGAGTGGGGGAGAAGGAGAGAGAAGGGTTTGGGAAGGGGAGAGGAGAGGAGAGGAGAGAATGGGATTGGGAGAGGCAGAAGTGAGTGTGGGAGAAGGAGAGAGAAGGGTTTGGGAAGGGGAGAGGAGAGGAGAGAAGGGGATTGGGAGAGGCAGAAGTGAGTATGGGAGAAGGAGAGAGAAGGGTTTGGGAGGGGGAGAGGAGAGAAGGGGATTGGGAGGGGAGAGGGAGAAGTGAGTGTGGGAGAGAAGGGTTTGAGAAGGGGATTGGGAGAAGTGAGTGTGAGAGAGAAGGGTTTGAGAAGGGGATTGGGAGAAGTGAGTGGGGGAGAGAAGGGTTTGAGAAGGAGATTGGGAGAAGTGAGTGGGGGAGAGAAGGGTTTGAGAAGGGGATTGGGAGAAGTGAGTGGGGGAGAGAAGGGTTTGAGAAGGGGTTTGGGAGAAGTGAGTGGGGGAGAGAAGGGGATTGGGAAGGGAGGGGAGAGGGAGAAGTGAGTGTGGGAGAGGAGAGAGGTTTATGGGGAGGGAGGATGAGAGGTGGATGATATGAAGATAAAGACAAAGCACCAACTGTAGTGGTGATGTGGCTTTGTTGTGTGAAGCTGGACAGATGTGATCAAGATGGCGGTAGATGAGCTGAAGAAGACAGGGCCTCCATCTGACCTGAAGAGAGGAAACAGCATCTTAACTGGAGGAGGAAACCCATACAGCCCCACCACGTGAGTCAACACAGCTCTGAGTGTGCACTGTTATAAGCCAGTCCTCTGAGCACTGATCACATTTCACATTTGAGTCATTTAGCAGACGCTCTTATCCAGAGTGACTTAAAGGAGCAATTAGGGTTAAGCGTCTTGCTCAGGGTACATCAACAGATTTTTCACCTAGTCGGCGTGAGGATTCAACCCAGCGACCTTTCGGTTACTGGCCCAGCGCTCTTAACCGCTAGCCTCCCTGCCGCCGATCACATTTCTTTCTCGCTTTCTCTTTCTTTCAGGTTTCCTCAACCCCCTCTCAGCCCCACTGAAAATGGAGGAGTCTTGTTGAAAAACAGCATTGGTGAGAACAGACAACAAAGCACCTCTTTCAAGCCATTGAGCGTCTAGATGTTGATAATGTCGTTGTTAATGGTGTTATTACTGATGTTTATTTAGTTTTACTGTTACTGCATTACTACCAAGACTGTTCCTGTGTTTTTACTGTTAGTACCAAGACTGTTCCTGTGTTTTTACTGTTACTGCATTACTACCAAGACTGTTCCTGTGTTTTTACTGTTACTACCAAGACTGTTCCTGTGTTTTTACTGTTACTGCATTACTACCAAGACTGTTCCTGTGTTTTTACTGTTACTACCAAGACTGTTCCTGTGTTTTTACTGTTACTGCATTACTACCAAGACTGTTCCTGTGTTTTTACTGTTACTGCATTACTACCAAGACTGTTCCTGTGTTTTTACTGTTACTACCAAGACTGTTCCTGTGTTTTTACTGTTACTACCAAGACTGTTCCTGTGTTTTTACTGTTACTGCATTACTACCAAGACTGTTCCTGTCTTTACTGTTACTGCATTACTACCAAGACTGTTCCTGTGTTTTTACTGTTACTGCATTACTACCAAGACTGTTCCTGTGTTTTTACTGTTACTGCATTACTACCACGTCTGTTCCTATGTTTTTAGTGTTACTGCATTACTACCAAGACTGTTCCTGTGTTTTTACTGTTACTACATTACTACCAAGACTGTTCCTGTGTTTTTACTGTTACTGCATTACTACCAAGACTGTTCCTGTGTCTTTACTGTTACTGCATTACTACCAAGACTGTTCCTATGTCTTTACTGTTACTGCATTACTACCAAGACTGTTCCTGTGTTTTTACTGTTACTACCAAGACTGTTCCTGTGTTTTTACTGTTACTGCATTACTACCAAGACTGTTCCTGTGTTTTTACTGTTACTGCATTACTACCAAGACTGTTCCTATGTTTTTACTGTTACTGCATTACTACCAAGACTGTTCCTGTGTTTTTACTGCTACTGCATTACTACCAAGACTGTTCCTGTGTTTTTACTGCTACTGCACTACTACCAAGACTGTTCCTGTGTTTTTAGTGTTACTGCATTACTACCAAGACGGTTCTTGTGTTTTTACTGTTACTGCATTACTACCAAGACTGTTCCTGTCTTTACTGTTACTGCATTACTACCAAGACTGTTCCTGTGTTTTTACTGTTACTGCATTACTACCAAGACTGTTCCTGTGTTTTACTGTTACTGCATTACTACCACGTCTGTTCCTATGTTTTTAGTGTTACTGCATTACTACCAAGACTGTTCCTGTGTTTTTACTGTTACTGCATTACTACCACGTCTGTTCCTATGTTTTTAGTGTTACTGCATTACTACCAAGACTGTTCCTGTGTCTTTACTGTTACTGCATTACTACCAAGACTGTTCCTATGTCTTTACTGTTACTGCATTACTACCAAGACTGTTCCTGTGTTTTTACTGTTACTACCAAGACTGTTCCTGTGTTTTTACTGTTACTACATTACTACCAAGACTGTTCCTGTGTTTTTACTGTTACTGCATTACTACCAAGACTGTTCCTATGTTTTTACTGTTACTGCATTACTACCAAGACTGTTCCTGTGTTTTTACTGCTACTGCATTACTACCAAGACTGTTCCTGTGTTTTTACTGCTACTGCATTACTACCAAGACTGTTCCTGTGTTTTTAGTGTTACTGCATTACTACCAAGACGGTTCTTGTGTTTTTACTGTTACTGCATTACTACCAAGACTGTTCCTGTCTTTACTGTTACTGCATTACTACCAAGACTGTTCCTGTGTTTTTACTGTTACTGCATTACTACCAAGACTGTTCCTGTGTTTTACTGTTACTGCATTACTACCACGTCTGTTCCTATGTTTTTAGTGTTACTGCATTACTACCAAGACTGTTCCTGTGTTTTTACTGTTACTGCATTACTACCACGTCTGTTCCTATGTTTTTAGTGTTACTGCATTACTACCAAAACTGTTCCTGTGTTTTTACTGTTACTGCATTACTACCAAGACTGTTCCTGTCTTTACTGTTACTGCATTACTACCAAGACTGTTCCTGTGTTTTTACTGTTACTGCATTACTACCAAGACTGTTCCTGTGTTTTTACTGTTACTGCATTACTACCAAGACTGTTCCTGTGTTTTTACTGTTACTGCATTACTACCAAGACTGTTCCTGTGTTTTTACTGTTACTGCATTACTACCAAGACTGTTCCTGTGTTTTTACTGTTACTGCATTACTACCAAGACTGTTGCTGTGTTTTTACTGTTACTGCAATACTACCAAGACTGTTCCTGTGTTTTTACTGTTACTACCAAGACTGTTCCTGTGTTTTTACTGTTACTGCATTACTACCAAGACTGTTCCTGTATTTTTACTGTTACTGCATTACTACCAAGACTGTTCCTGTGTGTTTACTGTTACTACCAAGACTGTTCCTGTGTCTTTACTGTTACTGCATTACTACCAAGACTGTTCCTGTGTGTTTACTGTTACTGCATTACTACCAAGACTGTTCCTATGTTTTTACTGTTACTGCATTACTACCAAGACTGTTCCTGTGTTTTTACTGCTACTGCATTACTACCAAGACTGTTCCTGTGTTTTTACTGCTACTGCATTACTACCAAGACTGTTCCTGTGTTTTTAGTGTTACTGCATTACTACCAAGACGGTTCTTGTGTTTTTACTGTTACTGCATTACTACCAAGACTGTTCCTGTCTTTACTGTTACTGCATTACTACCAAGACTGTTCCTGTGTTTTTACTGTTACTGCATTACTACCAAGACTGTTCCTGTGTTTTACTGTTACTGCATTACTACCACGTCTGTTCCTATGTTTTTAGTGTTACTGCATTACTACCAAGACTGTTCCTGTGTTTTTACTGTTACTGCATTACTACCACGTCTGTTCCTATGTTTTTAGTTTTACTGCATTACTACCAAGACTGTTCCTGTGTTTTTACTGTTACTGCATTACTACCAAGACTGTTCCTGTCTTTACTGTTACTGCATTACTACCAAGACTGTTCCTGTGTTTTTACTGTTACTGCATTACTACCAAGACTGTTCCTATGTTTTTACTGTTACTGCATTACTACCAAGACTGTTCCTGTGTTTTACTGTTACTGCATTACTACCAAGACTGTTCCTGTGTTTTTACTGTTACTGCATTACTACCAAGACTGTTCCTGTGTTTTTACTGTTACTGCATTACTACCAAGACTGTTCCTGTGTTTTTACTGTTACTGCATTACTACCAAGACTGTTGCTGTGTTTTTACTGTTACTGCATTACTACCAAGACTGTTCCTGTGTTTTTACTGTTACTACCAAGACTGTTCCTGTGTTTTTACTGTTACTGCATTACTACCAAGACTGTTCCTGTATTTTTACTGTTACTGCATTACTACCAAGACTGTTCCTGTGTGTTTACTGTTACTACCAAGACTCTTCCTGTGTTTTTACTGTTACTGCATTACTACCAAGACTGTTCCTGTGTCTTTACTGTTACTGCATTACTACCAAGACTGTTCCTGTGTGTTTACTGTTACTGCATTACTACCAAGACTGTTCCTGTATTTTTACTGTTACTGCATTACTACCAAGACTGTTTCTGTGTTTTACTGTTACTGCATTACTACCAAGACTGTTTCTGTGTTTTACTGTTACTGCATTACTACCAAGACTGTTCCTGTGTCTTTACTGTTACTGCATTACTACCAAGACTGTTCCTATGTTTTTACTGTTACTGCATTACTACCAAGACTGTTCCTGTGTCAATAGAACGAGATAAGAACATCCTGACCGATGAGATGAAGTCTGTGGAGTCTCGTCATTCGCTGATTGATTACCTCTCGGACAAAGGCTTCGACTTGATTGGCCACAGCAACAGTGATCAGGTGAAAGTGGCCAATAGCGCGTTAAACGAAGGTGAGTGGGTTTATTTGATTGGTCCAAACGGTTACCATCTTCACTGATGTTCCTCTTACTGTTATGTTCCTGTCTCCTGCCACAGTCATGTCCCTCAAGAGGCTGTTGGTTGGCAGCATCAGCCTATCAGACAACTCACAGCCTGATGAGGAGAATGGAAGAGAGGTACCAGAGAGCCAGGACCATGGACTGCAAGGGGAGGAGGGTGGAGGGATGAAGATAGAGGAGGAGGGAGGGATCAGTGCTCCTCTGGTTCTGTCCCAGGAGAGGATGGAGGAGGTGCGCCGGAAACTGCAGAGTCTGGAGGTACAGCTGAAGAGACTGCAGGTGAGAGAGCAAGGAAGGAAGGAAGGAAGGAAGGAAGGAAGGAAGGAAGGAAGGAAGGAAGAGAGTTGTAGAGGATTGAGTAATGGGGTTGAAAATGATGACTGAAGCATAAAAGGAGGGAGCCAAGGAGGACAGATGGGGACAAACAGCAGCATAGAAGAGAAAGATAGAGAAAATCACTTCACCAGGGCTTGTGCTGCTCTGCTGCTATTGTCACTGAAATGGTTATGTGAAATTGGAGTTCTGGGACAATGGCCTTTGTCTGCAGCTAGCTGTGTGATGTCACAAGAGCACCCACAAAAGTGAAAGAAGATTATGAAAGGAAGGGATGGCGGAGATGGAGGGGTGAAGTGTGTGTGTGTGATTCAGCATTTAACTGTTGATCTTGCTCCATCAGAGTGTTGAGGAGGAGCACCACAGGCTGCAGCAGGCCCTGTCTAAGTTCTCCCTGGAGGGGGGCAACTTCTAGTGGAACACCAGGTGAACCTTCATATACAACCCTTTTTACTGATGTCATGGGAGGAGTTTTTCTTTACCGCTGATACAGGGTCAGATCTTGTATTATCTCTCTAGTTAAGATAAGGGTTGGGGTTAGAGTAATCTGATTTTAGGTCTGTGGTTAAGGTCAACTACCTCCGGCTCTGCAATGCCATGGGTATTAATACTAGAATTGTGTCAAGGATATGTTGTTATGTTGTCTTATCTCACCAACTCTATTCTTTAACCTTGTCATCTCTTGGACTTCCTCAGATCACTGTAAGTGCTGGATTGGAGTGCTCGAGTTGCTTTTGGAGGATTGATGAATGCGTCCTGGAATTTCCTATTTACTAAACACTCTGTGCTCCACTGCCATGCCTGAGCCCTTGTTAAACATTTCCAGGGGGTCACAGCCAACCGTGAGGCCCTTGCAAGGCGGAGGAGGAAGGCTTTACGCAAAGTAGTTGAGTAATGCAATGTGGGAGGGGTGTGTTTGAGGTGTTTGTGAAGATGCTAGAATGTGCAAGTGAGTGAGCGTGTGAGAGATGGGAGTTTTGCAAACAGGTGCCAAAGATTGGAGCAGTAGTTTGCTGTGAGAGAGAGAGAGATGCTGCCTGGGCTTATTGATTGTGAGCTTCTGCAACACACACACACACACACACACACACACACACACACACACACACACACACACACACACACACACACACACACACACACACACAAACACAAACACAAACACACACACACACGAACGATACTTCCCCCAGTGCATGTTCAGTAAATATATCTATAATTGCCAACTGTAGGGGTTTGGACTGTATAATAAACCCCCATGTATGCATGTAGAGAGAGATACTAGTGTCAGCCCTATAGAGGGCGATGTAGAGCTGTAGAACCAGACAGGAACATGCTCAGAGTTGTGAAATTCTGGTAACTTTTCCAAAATTCACAGGTTTTCCCCAAATCCTGGTTGGAAGATTCCTGGATTCAGGAGGGAATAAGGAGGAATTCTGGGAGTCCTTCAACCGGGGATTTCTGAAAATCCTGGGATTTTTGGGAAACTTTCCAAACCTAGACATTTTACTGAACATTTAGTATGCCTCTATATCCAGTACATGCCAAAGTACAGCAGAGATGCACTTTTAAGTTAGTATAATCCAATTCAAGTGACCACCCACACTGAATTACCAACCTTGAATTTATAAATATTTATTACTATTATTATGATAATATATAATATGCCATTTAGCAGACGCTTTTATCCAAAGCAACTTAGTCATGCATGCATACATTTTTACATTTTACCCCAATTGTTGAGAAGATCTGTGCGTGTTTGTGTGTTGTAGAAGCAAAATGTCCTTCTGGAGTTACTGTAATAGAGTTCTGTTAGAACTGCAATTATGGCCCAAACATTCATCCAGTAGTATTGGAATTGATCATGTTGTTAGGGATATAGACGGTGTGTGTACGGCTTTTGACTTCAGCTGCCTCTCCTTTGGACCCTGCTACTGTGCTGGGCCGGGCGATAGTGGGATGGACAGATGCACAGAGATGGGATGTAGATTAGAGATGGAGGGATACAGTAAGGAAGAGAGGAGTAAGGGAGGAGAGGAGGCAAAGGGTTTTTCCTTGGAAGACCAACTTGATTAGTAGTGTATTAGATGGTGATGGAGGTAGATGTAGAGAGAAGACTTGAAGTTCAGCATTCAATGTGCTGTGGAATCGGTTATAGGGGCCTCCCGAGTGGTGCAGTGGTCTAAGGCACTGCATCGCAGTGCTAGCTGTGCCACTAGAGATTCTTGGTTCGAGTCCAGGTTCTGTCGCAGCCGGCAGCGACAGGGAAACCCATGGGGCGGCGCACAATTGGCCCAGCGTCATTCGGGTTTGGCCCAGCGTCATTCGGGTTAGGGAAGGGTTTGGCTGGCATCGATGTCCTTGTCCCATCATGCACTAGCGTCTCCTGAGGCGGGCCGGGCACAATGCACACTGACACGGTCGCCGGGTCTACAGTGTTTCCTCCGACGCATTGGTGCGGCTGGCTTCTGGGTTAAATGGGCATTGTGTCAAGAAGCAGTGAGCCTTGGCTGGGTTGTGTTTCGGAGGACGCACGGCTCTCGACCTTCACCTCTCCCGAGTCCATACGGGAGTTGCAGCGATGAGACAAGACTGTAACTACCAATTGGATACCACGAAATTGGGGAGAAAAAGAGGTTAAAGAAATCTATATAATAAAATAAAGAATTGGTTATAGACACAGTCAGTCAGACCCATACATGCTCTGATACTCACATTGCGTGGGAGCCCAGTGCAGTAACAATGGTCACACAGGAGCATGGTCATCACCTGTGTGATGTGACTGGAGTCGACTTCCTGACTATAGGGCTATTAGCTTCTCCAGAAAGAAAGGAGGGAGACATATATAGTATTATATGCTGTATGATAAGTTTTTTTGTCCGATACAAAGGTTATATTCTTTTATGGTAGCAATACCATTTTTGTGTGTATTTTTCTTCAGGAGTTGATTGTAATTATTGTTATTATTTTGATGATTTAGAGTAGTGGCATTGAACTGTTGACTGGGAAACAGGACCAAAGAGACACCCATGTACCTGTAGATCCTCATATGAGCTGTTTATATTGTCTCACTGCTTATTACAATAGGAGAAAGTCACTTTATGCTGATTGGAGAGTGATGCCTACAGCAGCCTTGGCTCTCTGCTTCTCTTCCATCCAAACTCCAGCGTCACATGTAGAGAAAACAACACAGTGGGTAGGAACATAGAGGGCCTGTATAGAGGGAGATAATGATATCTAAACTTGTATGAAGACTGTATTGTGATACATCCATCCATGCTGCTGCCCCAGACTAATGAACAAAATTGAACTGGACACTTCACAATCACACTGCCATTCAAATCCTCTCTTCATTACTACCATGTGTGAGGACGGCTGCACTGTATTGTTATAGACATGACTCACCTAGCATCACTTAATATTGACTGGACCACGTTTAGGGACAGCATGGGATGATGTTACAGTACAGTAAGATACAGAAGGGTACTGAGATAAGACCCATCATTACTGGATTATGCTACTGTTTCTATAGACCACTTCTGGAATGAAGAGAAACGGGTCTGGGGAGTTTGGATGCAGGAATTGCAGGCGCGACTAGTCGTCACTCTCACCAGTGCTGTAATGACAGTTATCTTTCACGATCACTTTTGAATTATGCATTCTCGTCGTGGCCATAGCAACCGCTCCCTTACCCCATCCCCCAAATATGTAATTATGCAAATGTTATTGATAGTTACTCTAAGAAGCAGAGGGCGGAGTTACAGGTTGTGTTGAAACTTCATTGCCTTTTTTTCTTTCACCCCCACCCCTTTATTTTCTCGTCTTCCCCTCCATCACCAAGTCCACAATAATAGTCTCCATCTCTCCTTCATCCTGTCTTCCTTCTAGAAGTCGTAGAAATGTAGTCCTTACTCCTCTCATCACCTTTTCTTATCGCACAATTTCACTGTATGTTGCGGTGTATTTTATTTCATTTGCTTCAACGGGTCAGGAGGTTTTGTTTTTGGTGATGCTTTGTTGAGAGGAACATATGTAATTATGTACTATGCATTTTGTGCAACAATGAGAGGAAGAGGAAGATACTTGGATAGCTTTTGTTTGCTCAGAGACCCCATATGTGAGACAGCTCACTTGTATTATACAATACTAGATGGCAACAAGATGAGGTTAAAGAGATTATCTCTAACTTGGGCTTTTTCACCATTGAAGCACAGTAATGAGCAGGTTAAATCCTGTTATACCAGCTTAGGTTAATACCTCCACCGCCACTGTAGTCTCAAGACTACCTGGCAAACGTGTGCTTACAATCCTCTCTCTTTCTCTCTCTCTTTCTTCCCTTTGCTTCCCCTCATGTATCCTATTTACAAATACATAGTGGTCTAGTTTTATATGTTTTTATAGAGAAGGGTGCCTTGTTCTGACGATCAAGCTTTTTCCCAAAGGGCTCTCTAGTAAACAAACACTGTTGGTTGGGGAGATGTTTGGCTGTTAAGGTAGAAGAACCATGAAATGAACGTAGAAAGAGTTGGGTGACCAACATCAAGTCTCCAGTTTAATGTACAATTACAGTGAAATGCCTTTCTTGCAATCTCTAAAGCAACATGCATTCTAGGTTGGGCCAGGAGGTTTTCCTAGTCAGGTCACATAGTCTGGAAACCTCCCTGGCCTTAATTCTAGGTAATCCAAGGTTTCAGATAGGTGGTTTGCGGGGGATTGACTGTAGGGTGGCTGTATAAATCCTGCAGTGTCCCCTGTAACTATGCTATCTCAGGGGTATGTATGTTACAAAGTGTATTGTGTGTGTTCACCTCAGCGACTACAAGGTTTGACCAGCGCCATGTTTGCTCCAGCTAGCCAGCGCTTTGTATAGAATAGGGTCTGGTCTGTCGCACATTCATCCGCCACATGTATATCTATAAACAAATGAATATGCAAGATCTATACTGTGTATTTTGGCTTTGATTTCATTGTGTAAGAGTTTTAAATTGTATACTTAAGAAGAAATGAGGTACGTTTTTTTATTGTAATTTTCCATTTAAAAAAATAAATAAATGGGGGTAAAAAAATCGACATTTTTTTTGTCTTTTACTGTTTTGAGTTCTAGAACACTGCAGTCACTCAAGCATATATCCTGACACCGAGAGACCAACGAAAGAGGAAGGAAGGTTTATTCACAAGACAACTGGGTAGAAGTGTATAGCTGTGTTGAAAGGCACAACACTCAAAATAACATTGGACCAAAATACTTTTTTATAAAAGGCCTTTTATTTTCTGCAACGACTGGCAACCAATATAAAACAGTGAAGAAGATGGTGGCCGTGACATTCTTGTTCCTCTGCTACTGGGCTGGTGAGTAAGGGGCTGATAGGATATGCTGATAAACAATGCAGGGTAGTTAGTCTTTTAGTGCATACTCACCTTTATTTGAGAAGTTAATTACAGGTGGAGGATGAAGATGAGACCGAAGTATTAATCTAGGGCGTTAGAGTGAATTAATATGAATAGGTTCAACATCCTTTGAACAGATTTCAACCCTTTAAACCATGCATTGCAACATTAAAACAATTTCCCCCATTTTATCCCTTGGAACATGAGATTATTTGGCTGTGAGTAATGTATCTGTTCTGCTCTAATGAACCGTATCTCCAACCAGAGCAGATGGTTGTAGCAGATGGTTCACATTTTATTTGTCACATGCACGGACTACAACAATGAAATGCTTACTTACAAGCCCTTAACCAACAATGCAGTTAAGAAAAATACCTATAGAAAAAAAAGAAATAAAAGTAACAAATAATTCAAGAGCAGCAGTAAAATAACAATAGCGAGGGTATTTACAGGGGGTACCGGTACAGAGTCAATGTGTGGGGGCACCGGTTAGTCGAGGTAATTGAGGTATTATATACATGCAGGTAGAGTTATTCAAGTGACTTATGCATAGATAATAACAGAGTAGCAGTAGTGTAGAAGGGGGGGGGGGGGCAATGCAATAGTCTGGGTAGCCATTTGATTAGATGTTCAGTAGTCTTATGGCTTGGGGGTAGAAGCTGTTTAGAAGCCTCTTGGACCTAGACTTAGTGCTCCAATACTGCTTGCCGTGCTGTAGCAGAGAGAACAGTCTATGACTAGGGTCGCTGGAGTCTTTGACAATCTTTAGGGCCTTCCTCTGACACTGCCTGTTATAGAGGCCCTGGATGGCAGGAAGCTTGGCCCCAGTGATGTACTGGGCCGTACACACTACACTCTGTAGTGCCTTGCAGTCGGAGGCCAAGCAGTTACCATACCAGGCAGTGATGGAACCAGTCAGGATGCTCTCGATGGTGCAGCTGTAGAACCTTTTTGAGGATCTAAGGACCCATGCCAAATCTTTTCAGTCTCCTGAGGGGAATTAGGTTTTGTTGTGCCCTCTTCACAACTGTCTTGGTGTTTTTGGACCATGTTAGTTTGTTGGGGATGTGGACACCAAGGAACTTGAAGCTCTCAACCTGCTCCAATACAGCCCCGTCGATGAGAATGGGGGTGTGCTCGGTCCTCCTTTTCTTGTAGTCCACACTAGAATCTATACCCTAGAGATGTTAAGAATAATATTACAGCACTCTGGATTGTATGGAGTTCTTCTACTTTTTAGGCTCCAGTTTCTTTTTATCATCAGTGTCTTGGGCCAATAGTTGGACAGATATGCTGTCAATAACTGACCTTTGATCAGTGTCTTATGGGTCAACCTCATCCTACTCCTGCTGCTCTGCCTTCTAGCAGGTGTCCACGGTGACCTCAGCCGTATCCAGGTTACTCTGGAGCCAGACAGGCCCTCTCTGAGGGTGCAGCTCTCTCACACCGCCCACCTGCGCTGCTGCTACTCAGCCACAAGGGGAGCCGTGGAAACCACCTGGTTCATCAGCATCCAGACGGTCAACGGCACGTCCGCCCTGCAGGGAGTGGACCGGAGAGACAACCGTGTGACAGTGGATGAGGGGAACCTGACGGCGGCAGGGGTCATGTGTCACACACTCATCCTGAAGGAGGCCCGTCTGAACGACTCAGGGTTGTACCAGTGTTTTCTCAACCATAGCGCCCTGCGGCACTCTGTGTACACCTACGGCACCTTCCTGCAGGTCTACAGTGAGTGAGTGAGTGTGTGTGTGTGTGTGTGAAGTCCTCACAGTAAGCACCCATGTCACCTTCCTTCAGGTCTTGTGTGTGTGTAACCCTCAAAAGCTTTAGTCTGGTCTGCACTCTCAGTACTTTGTTGTACAGTATTTCTATTATGTGTGTGTCTGTGTATGTACATGTGGGTGTCTGGGGGGTGGGGTCAAACCAGCTAAGCAATGCAGAATGCGTTGTAATCCACAAATCCAGTTAACCACTGCCCAGTCCAATAGAATGCACCATGAATGGCAGTATCTGTTCCCTGTGGATCACAGTAAATCATCTGTGATGGTCTCATGACAACCTGCTCACCTAAAAGTTGGGTCCCGGTAGTGCACACAGATCAGACCAGATTGCAATCCACCTAAAGCACCCAGACTTAAGCCACCAGTGAATGGCTACATTGTGTAGTAATCACTCTGATTTAATTCAAAAGACCAATGTTGAAATGTTAAAGAAATGCTTTGTTGATAGGTTTTCCTGGGAAATTGTGTGACATAAGGAGCATTGTTTTTTTTTAAATAATTGCACCGCTAAACATACATTGGCTGTTTGTCTAATTTATCTCAAACTATTCTCCTCTGTCTTGCTGCAATCTGATGCATGGTACTCTGTCCACCCCCCCCCCCCCCCCACTATCTCTCTTTCATTCACATCTAGCCTGCATCTCTCCCATGAAAGAGCAGCAGGTGAGTTCTACTCTGATGACCTTTATCTGACCCCTCTCTCCCTGCTCAGGGCCGATGGTGAAGATTCTGGACATCAGTGAAAGCACCAAGAACAGGATCCTGACTGCTGAGGGAATGTTACTGATGGTGGTGGTGCTTCTGCATGGTACCATGATGCTCTGTAAGGTCAGAGAGCCAAGCAGGCCACCTTTTCTACTGCTAATGCTAGGCTACTAGATCTAATATTCCTAATTTGCTCTCATTCCAATAGTGAATTTTGTAATTTGAAAACTGCTTTAACCAGAAGGACTAGTATGTATGGTATTCTTACTGTATGACGACAATGGGCTTTTTCACACCATTGGCCAAGAGATTTACGATATATCATGATGTCATCCACTTCCTCTCCTTTTCAAGACGAAGAAACTCAATCAACTGAAGAAGAAAAGGGTCAAAAAGGAAGAGGAGAATATCTATGAGGTGGGACTTGAATGAGATCCTCTCTCTGTCTTTCTGTCATAGTCACTGTTTTTCACCATTCTTCAGTCAATCAAACAAGTTACAGAAGAAGGGAAGAGGAAGTCAAACTATCATAACTCCCTTACCTCAATCCATATCCAGGGTCTAAATCTGGAGGAATGCTGCTCCACATATGATCAGATCCAGCGCTTTCTGGTGCAGGGCCCCTACCAAGACGTGGGAAACATGATTATGGAGGAGGAAATCCAACTGGAGAAGCCTTGAATGAGAGCGGGGAGGAAGAGAGGGTGGGAGAAGAGTAATTTGATAGAACAGAGTTGTGGTGGGGGTTTTGATACGAATTTTCTTCAAAACTGCCCCCCCACTTATGTTTGAATTTATAGAGGTGACCTGCATTTTCCTTGCAGCCTTTGCCTATATTTGAATCTCATTTCTTAGTGGACCAAAAAGGCAGTAACCTACAATGTCAGAGGGAATTTTGCTTTCAATTTAGCCTTTCATTACAAATGCCAATACCTAGACACTTTATATTCATAAGATAGATTTTTTTCTGCATGTTTGCATTTTCAATGCTTTTGTGTATGCATTGGCCAAATGTTTTTTTCCCTCTCCAATCTCCATAATTCAAGGCCTGAATTGTGCTTAGTAAATAAAATTATAAAACTGATTGCCTTATGCTTTCATGTTTACATATTTAGCATTTTAACTTCATGAAATGTATGTATTTTTCATATGTCCCTCGCACCCATACCGATGTGACTTGCTTGATGGGGTCTAGGAAGCGTTATCCCATTTCTGACACAATTGTGGGGTAGCGCAACTGTGACTTGAATCTGGATCCTTGTCAACCTTACCATTACACCAAGAGGCTCGTGATAGGTCTCTAGCACAGGAGGTTGGTGGCACCTTAATTGGGGAGGACGAGTTTGTGGGAATGGCTGGAGCGGAATCAGTGGAATGGTATCATACATTAAACACATGGTTTAATGCCATTCCATTTGCTCCATTCCAACCGTTATTATGAGCCGTCCTCCCCTCAGCAGCCTCCACTGACGATGTTGTAGCTTGTAGATCAGCTATTAAACCGTTTTTACATTAAGGTTTACCTCCCTGTGATGGGAAGCCTACTGACAGAGAGTACTGTACTTTGTTTACCACAGATGATTATCTGGGGAAAGCCTTCAGACACTGCAACGCAGCAAAGAGGGGTGGCGTTTGTCGAACTGGAGCACGTCAATAGGCTCAAGGAATGCATTGCCAGCGCTGACTGGCTGCAGTTTTGGTTGTGGGTGTGGCTCATTTTTACATGTATGACTAGAATATTTGAGGAGGCGGTGCGGAAATAGTGGGCGAAGATGGCGTCGGGGAAGAAGGGAGGAAACAGCAGCCTCGAAAAAGGTTTGAATGGAAGACGTTCGTCAAAACATAAGGAGGGGCCAATAGGTACGTTATTTAAAGCAGTTAGACGTTGGACCATTCGCTTTAGTGGTTTTTGATAATGACAGTTAAATTAGTTTGCAAATCCCAACTCTTGCCTCTCTTCTAGCTAGCTAACTAGGACGCTGACGTTAGCCAAGTTACAGAAAGATTTAAGCCGCGGAAAGTGACAACAGTCTTAACATGTAACGTTAGCATTACGTTTTCTGGCAACTTGCATTGTGTGATAGAAGGTTTGCATTAAAATAGTTCCCAGTGTTTCGAAGCTAAGCTAAGCTTAGTAACTAACGTCCGCTAGGTTGAAACTTTCACAACTCGTTTATTTCATAATGTAGGTACAGTAACGTAAACTCGTACATCGCCTTGGTCCGTACAATTGCCCTTATTTTAGCGCCCCAAAAACGTAATACTTCCAGATCAACTGTAATGTCAATACCATTGTAAAGCACAATTTCTCCCCTTTCCAACAAAACCAATTACATGACCTAAACACTGCCCGTTTCTGCATAATTCAAGGAGGCAATGAGCTCCGTGGGGCTTTTTAAAAATGGCGGGTGGGGAAGCGAAACTAATGCGTAATAGTGAGAAGGACAGATGTCATGTGGGATAATTGCTTTTTTCACTCGATCTGTCCAACTTATCACCTTATCGCCTCTAAAATGTAAATAAAACACTAAAGAGTTTATATAATGTGTCATTACATACCTATTTGAAGGTTTGTGCCGAATTTGAATCGGGTTTTTAGGGCGGTGCTAAAGTTATCTTAGAAGTTAACAGCGGCTTTGAGAATGATGACGAAACAAAATGACTAGGTGTCCCCCCGTCACTGTCCATTTCTTGTTTTTAAACGATGAGAGAAGTGCTACACCTGGTGGAGAGAGATTGTAAGACAGAAATAGTTGCTTTATGCGTGCTGTACGTTACGACATGACACGTCAAGATGTAACGGAGGGTCAGTTTAAAAAAAAACTTTTCTCCAATACTATAGAGCCATTACCATGTTGATCAACGCTTGAATAGAAACCTAGTTCACACCCCCGATTTTGAAGTCAACACAGTCGCTACAGTCCCATTAGTTTTCTTTGTAGCCTCGTTTGAATGTCGCGGTTACGCACATTTGTACGGAATGGGGTGAGTTTACATTACCTACAATCTCGCTACAAAATACCAATGCAATGACTTGGAAATTGTAACTGGTTCGTGCGAGTGATTGACTGTAACGTTAGTTAGAATGTACATTGTATCTAATCAAAACCTCGAGTCACTTGTTATATCGAGGCGGCAGGTAGCTTAGTGGTTAGAGCGTTGGGTCAGTAACTGAAAGGTTGTTAGATCGAACCCGGAGCTGACAAGGTAAAAAGATTCTGCCCCTGAACAAGGCAGTTAACCCAATGTTCCTAGGCCATCATTGTAAATACAAATTTGTTCTTAACTGACTTGCCTAGAAAATAAATAAAAATATGTATATATTTTTTAGTCCCAGCTCATGTAGGCTGACGATGACAACGGTCCACCTGATCAGGTTGTCAAATCAGATAACACCGCAGGGTATGTGGGCTCAGGGATTAACGTGTTTGTGTGTGTAGAAGTGAGGGATGTTGAGTAGCTGCACAATGCAACAGCAGCATCCTATTCTTCAGATAGTGTTGCCATCAGTTTACATTTGGAACTGTGTACTCAACATTGTGACACATGGGCAGCCTGTGGAAAAGAACATGCTTGAGGGGGTGGCATTACATGGTCAGGGATATGCCATTATGTCAGACAGTTTTCCCACTGTAGCAGGCTTCTTTACTAGTATTTAATTAAACTTTCACTCTATTTACAAACAACTGGATTAAATATGTCTAAGAGCCTTTCACAATAGTCTCTCACAAACAAACCATTTATCTGTAGGTATTTAGTAATGAGATGAACAAACATGATATTATCTTCAGCAAATCTGCTTCTTGGATGAAAACTGTCACTAGACTGTTATTGTGGAGCAGAGACCTGTTATCGCTAGCTGTAAGCCTCTTTTGAGTGATTCCAGAGCATGATTGAAGAGCCAGATGCATTCTGCAGGGGCAGGATTTCCTCCTCATACATTTGAATTCCAACAATACCTGTGGATTGGATTGCAACAACATTAACCATACGTTTAGCCTATCTATCAAAATATGCAGATAACGGTGAATGTAGCCTAGTTGTCAACATGAGCTGCAGATTCTGTCAGACATTTACATTTTTTACATTTACATTTACATTTAGCAGACGCTCTTATCCAGAGCGACTTACAAGTACATACATTCATACTTTTTTTTGGTTTGTACTGGCCCCCCGTGGGAATCGAACCCATAACCCTGACGTTGCAAGCGCCATGCTCTACCAACTGAGCCACACGGGGCTTAGACCTTAGCAATGACCTACTGTATGAGATTTTGTGTAGTTAACTAGTGATTGATTATGTTGAGATTGATTGTTTTTGTAAGATAAGTTTAATGCTAGCTAGCAACTTACCTTGGCTCCTTGCTGCACTCACCTAACAGGTAGTCAGCCTGCCACGCAGTCTCCTCGTGGAGTGCAATGTAATCGGCCATAACCGGTGTCCAAAAATGTTGATTACCGATTGTTATGAAAACTTGAAATCAGCCCTAATTAATCGGCTATTCCAATTAATCGGTCGACCTCTATTACACATATTATAGGCTTTAGTATTCATGTTAGTGGTTGAACTTTGCACTTTGATGCGCTTCTTAGAATTCTGCACCCACACTCTGTAGAGCCTCTGTATTTGTGAGTCCACAGTGTTTAAATTAATACTTGACTATTAGAATATCATTAACTTGTACCATATTCAAAGAGCATAGGTGACACTAAATGGTTGTCAAGTAGACAATTATTTCTGATACTGAGGTACCAAGGTTGTAAAAATTAGCAGACATTGTTATTAATTTGAATAAGACTTTCAAGATAAACTTGTAGGCCTACGTTCTAGATAGGAGAGAAAGTAATTTCACTCTGCCTGCCTCTTTACTTTTCTCATTGTACCTGGGCTGAGAATATACTTTTGCCTCGAAGATAAGCTTATCAGGGAGGGTACTGAAACATTCAGTTAACCTATCCTTACTCTATTCAGACGATTCATCATGTTTGTCCTGCAGTCTATGGGATCATTAGGATGCCACCCAACCTTGCATTTTTCAGTTGAAAACTGACTTAAGTATGTGGTTTCCAAAACATTCTGACAGCCTCTATAACCTTTCAGACTTCCTGGTGAATCACTAAATTAACCAAAACAATATTAAGGCCTAGCCAGTCAGACTCAAGCTGCAACCCAGGAGGAATGAGCTGAGCTGCCACCCACCAACAATAATTTTTCCCCCACTGTTTGGAAAGTACTGTGTACAACCAATCCAGCTTCTGCCCTGGCACGTACCGTACAGTACATTCAACAATGAGGTTCAGGCCTGGAGCAGACTTAGACATTTCTCAAGACTTGGCCTGACCTACGCGTACATCTCAGAATCCCTAAATAATACACATTCAAAGGTTCAGTATTGCTGTTAAGACTTGAACTCACATGTTCAGACAGTATGAGGTGGTTGGGTGTTTGTGGTATAGTAAGTGTGTGTTTACATGTGAGTGTGCAGTAGGCTGTAGATGAAGATCCCTTTATTGGTCTATTGTACACAAGGTCACACTGAAATTTGACTTCTGCTCCCAACCTGTCTGAAAGACATGCAGGTTGCAGCAGGGTGCTGCCACACTGGACAGCTGTGGAGCAGTTGTTGTGGGGGGGTTAAGTGACTTGTTCTAGGCAAGGGCACAACTGCAGGCGATGGCATCTAAGATTTGAAATGTATTGAGACAAATTAGACTGTAGCCTGTAGCAAAATCTAACTCAATTGATTGAACATTAAATGTATTTCAATATAATTGAAATAGGCCTTCCTTCCTACTGTTTATATTTTAATGCAGTCATCTAGGTTTTCATTTGAGCATGTTTTTATGTCACTTGTTAGTATCAATTGCGTAGACGTTGGCCACTTTGTATTTGTAGTTAACTTTGTTCTGAAGTTATTAGTGATCACAGATGGATTAACCATGCAAGTCTGTTTCGTGGAGAGCTTCTGTGTATAAAGTGACGCGGGAGGGCAAAAAAGCATCTAACAAAGCACTTCGCTGTTCTGCGAGTAGTCTGAGGCAGGCTTTTTAGATTAGGAGCGTTTTCAAGTGCAACGTAAACGATGGTTTTGGGAAACAGCTCAAAGATTTAACGATGCTCCTACAAAGGTTCTAACGATGAACTAATGCTTTTGAGGCGTGCCATTTTAAATCATAACAAAAAATGTGTATAAATAAGATATTTGTCTACAGAAGCTATTTCTTACCGATTTCGACATCTTCTGTCCAAAAACAAATCCTGTGAAATGACGTCAACACATACGGGGAGAGATTCTGGCTAGCTACAGTGGCTAGCTTAGCTAACGAACTAGCTATGTCGCCCGCGGCGTGCATAACTGGAATGACACATCTATAAGAAAGAGGCATAGTTGGACCGTTGCCCAAGTCTACCTTTTTAATTAGTTTATCCTATAGCATACTTAACCATACTTTTTAATATACCCCCAGTAAATTCAGTGAATTCACTGTAGACCTACCCTTTGATCTAGAAGAATATTACTTTAAAATACCTTACAACTGTCATTAACTCAAAATAATGTTTACGACCCAAAATAACAATAACTGTAATAACTAAAACGAAGGATCTAAAACCTAGAGCTGGGATGACATTGCCTTCCTCTTACCAATGTAGCCTAGGCCTAGCGCTGAAATGTTTTTATAGGACATTAGTCTACATTATACTGGTAGATTAATCAATTAGCCTACATGACTACATAGCAACAACATATTTAGAGTTAGCAATCTAAGTGTTTTTCAGGTTCCCACTTCCTCAGGTGGTGAATACTATAGCTTATACTCCAATATGCACAAAGACGTCGACAAATTCTCTGAAGAGCCAAAAAGAAATCGGATCATTCTGGGTCCTATTTTGACAGGTTGCACATCAAAATATCAATCATGCATTTCCTGGATGTTAGATGAAATAGCTTGTTTTTTTAATCATAAGCTACCATCTCAGTTGACTGACTATGCACTGGAAAAAATGTCTAGAGCCTTGCCGCTAATGTAAATTAACTGTCTATTAAAACATTTGTTATCAGGCAAAATAGTTATATTTATCTCAATATGACTTTTTGTCTATATCAGCCAGCTCTAGCAGGTCCCCAAAAATGATTTATCGATTTTGTTAGTGCAAACAAAATTCAATTTATTGCAATATGTTTTTTTGTCATAATGCCCTGCTCTACTAGAACCCGATAAAAGGATTTCTCTCGCTCACACACAGTTGTCTTTGACCATGGTATCTGCCAATTTGTCTGAAGGTCACTGGGAGTTGCATGCTGAACAGCCAATAACAGCCAATGTTACTAACTGCCAGGGGGGAGAGGCAGAGGTTAGGCTACAGTATGTCACCACTTGGAAAAGGGTATTATTTCAATCCGACATCAGGGCACATACATGCACCAAATGCCCCTTCTCAGTTCTGTGTGTATTCTGTGTGCATGCGTACAATGTGTCTGCTTTCCCCTGACTGGGTGAAGAGTCATGTCCCCAGAGTACAGCTCAGTGGGACTGCTGGCATGTGGCTAAAGAATCCCTGCCCTTTAAAACAGAGTGAGGGAGAGGAGAACAGAACAGAGTGAAAAGAAAAACAAGACTGGTTGGAAGTGGATGAAGAATGACATGCTGCCTGACACAAAAACAGACAGGAGAAGAGTCACCAAGTGAAGTAGAGAACAGGAGAAGCGAGGGAGGACCAATCACAAAACCCTGTCTGTCTGTCTCTTTTTACTTCTCACCATTCTCTTCCCTCCTCCTCTTGTTGCTGCTGTTGAAGAGAGGTGACAGACAAGGACAGAACCATGAACCCGGACACAGGTAAAAACTATTTCTACTCTTATGGCTTTAGAGTAGTTGTGACCTACAGCATGCGTTATGCCTATATGTGTATCTGCCTGCTCATACACATTATTTACTGTATCTTTTTCTCACCCTCCCACACCATTTCCCCTGTAGGGCTCATTAGAAGCCTGTTGTGCTGCTGGTAGTAGTTGTTGTACATGATTTATTAATGCCTGTATTCATCCATCTTTAATGTCTTGGGACCAGGTGTCACTTTTAGTTCAGTGTGGTTGTTTACACTTAACTGCCTGGTGTAAAAGTTGACTGGTCAGAATGGTTATAGTGTGACTGAAACCAAGTTAGGTTCTTTCCAAGATTTTAATGGGTGATATGGACTGAACAGCTGTTGTTTGCTTAGGCTGCCTCGATCTCTATAGACTTGAGAGAGAATATAGTGTGCTGCTGCTTTCACTAATTTGATTAGTTTAATTGATTGGTGGTTGAAGAGGGTGAGTTGTCTTCTTGCCCTCTTAATGTCATGCTCTCAGGATTTTCTCAGTATAATTAGTGGGCCAGGGGCCTCTTTAAAAAATTAATAATAATAATAATAATGTTCCGTGATTACAAAATAGACCCTGTACATATTTTCTAGTGGTTGAAGTATTGTATTGCAAGTAACCTAAGTATTTTGTGCACATAAAGGATATGAGACAATTATTTATAAAAACAAGATCCAGCCATTTGGCGTTAGTGAGAAGAGCGAAAACCTGTTCATTTTTTAAATAATTAGACATAAGAATCTATTTTATTTTCACAGCCATTGCAGAATAAATTCCTCACCTTTTCTAGGCAGCCGGTCTGTAGACTACAGTCAAATTTCAGGTGTCCATGCAGAAATTTTATATTTTACTTTGAAGTATTTATGCTGTTACTGTTTGTAGCCTATTGTAATAAATAAAAAATGACTAGCCTCAACAATGTTTCAGAATTTGTGGGCAGTCCAGCATATTAGGTTGCGTGGTAAGTCAATGCAAAACATTGTTGAATTTAAATGTTATGCTGACAAGTCCACAACAATTTGTGACCGACCACCTCAATTCAGTCTTATGTTGCAACATTTGAAATGTATTTTTTTTTTTTTTTTTATTTTTTTTTTTTACATTGGATGAAAGAGACTCAGGTATATCATACACTGCAGTTGAGGAACAATGGGAAAAGTAATTATGTGCAGTGGAATGGTTATTTGCATAGTAGTAATAAAAATATTTTAGAAATATTTAGTTGTTAGATGCTTACCCATACACACTTGTCTAAATTGTTGGGTCATGTGAAAGAAGTGCTATAACCACCCCCCAGCCACATCTTGCTAAGTGGATGGGTCACTTATCTAGACATGTACACATGAAATACAATAGATGGCTGTAATCAACCCCAGACACACCTGGCTAACTTGATTTTTTTAAATTTTAAGACATGTAGGTAGGTAGCTAAGCAATGAAACATAATCCCATGAAATGCTGTAGTTTAAATCTGCAGGTAGCTAAAGCTAACAGTCTAGGTTCAATGTTAGCTGGCTGGCTAACATTACGCTATAATTAGCAATGCAAATTGCTTTATGATATAAGAATAATATTACTAGTTACCACATATCATACACGTAACATGAACTAGCGATCCAGCAACCTAACGTTTGCTAGCTAGCTAACAGTAAGCTTTAAGTTGCAATGATAATGACTTTCTGACAATAAAAATGTATGATACCAGAATGTAGCTAGACTCTTACCCGTATACACTAAACAAAAATATAAACACATGTAAAGTGTTGGTCCCAGGTTTCATGAGCTGAAATAAAAGATACCAGAAATGTTCCATACGCACAAAAGGCTTATTTCTCAAATGTTGTGCACGTTTGTTTGCATCCCTTTTTAATTATCATTTCTCCTTTGCCAAGATAATCCATCCACCTGACAGGTGTGGCATATCAAGAACCTTATTAAACAGCATGATCGTTACACTGGCACACCTTGTGCTGGGAACAATAAAAGGACACTCTACAATGTTCCGTTTTGTCACACAACACAATTCCACAGATATCTAAAGTTTTGATGGAGCATGCAATTGGCATGCTGACTGCAGGAGTGTCCACCAGAGCTGTTGCCAAATAATTGAATGTTAATTTCTCTACCGTAGGCCGCCTCCAACATCGTTTTAGAGAATTTGTCAGTACGTCCAACTGGCCTCACAACCGCAAACCACGTGCAAGGTGTTGTGTGGGTGAGCAGTTTGCTGAAGTTAATGTGAGTGCCCCATGTGGCGGTGGGGTTATGGTAGGAGCAGGCATAGGCTATGGACAATGAACACAATTACATTTTATCGATGGCAATTTGAAGGCATTGAGATACCGTGGCGAGCTCTTGAGGCCCATTGTCGTGCAATTCATCCGTCACCTTCACCTCGTGTTTCAGCATTATAATGCACGGCCCCATGTTCCAAGGATCTGTACACAATTCCTAGAAGCTGAAAATGTTCCAGTTCTTCCATTACCTGCATACTTACCAGATATGTCACCATCGAGCATGTTTGGGATGCTCTGGATCAATGTGTGTTCCAGTTACGCCAATATCCAGCAACTTCGCACAACCATTGAAGAGGAGTGGGTCAACGTTCTACAGGCGACAATGAACATTCTGATCAGCTCTATGCGAAGGAGATGTTGCTCTGCATAAGGCAAATGGTGGTCACACCAAATATTGTGCTTTTCTGAACTACACCCCTAAAGTGTCTGTGACCAATAGATGCTTATCCCTATTCCCAGTCATGTGAAATGCATAGATTAGGACCAAATGTGTTTATTTTAGTTGACTGATTTCCTTATGAACTGTAACGCAGTAAGACCTTTGAAATTGTTGCGTTTTATTTTTGTTCAGTATACATTGATGAACGCTTCACGGCAGACTGGAACCCCAGTTTAACCTAGATGTCCTGTCTCGTTTCCGTTTTGTTTAACTACAGCTTGTTGGGCCCGTTGTGTCAAGTCACTCCGGTTCAGACTGACCATGTGCAGAAAGTATTCCAACTTTTTTTCCACTGATTTTTGCAGCAATTGTGTTGAGAGCAGTAGCAACACTTTTGCAGTTCTCCATGACTAACGTCATGTCTTTCAAAAAAGCCACATCTACACATACTGAACAGTTCATGTTATCGACAGAATCATGCAACATGGCAGACCAATCCAAACTCCTCTCAGCATGTCCAGCCCATCCATTATTTCAGCCAATCATGGCCAGCGGGAAGGTTTCTGACTTTTTCAATGACTAAACCAATAATTTTATTTGTATTTACAGATGGCATACAAGTTTGGTTAAAGCACATGTAATTCATATGTTCCAGCATTTCTGCCAAAAACTGTATTTTGATTAAAATAAATAATTACATTGGAATGCTTCTTCTGTGAAGTAGTGACGTGTAACATACGCCTAGCTTCCTGAAACGGGTCACATTTTCCATCGTTTTCTCTTTTAGAAACCGCCACAGTCCTTTGCCAAATACAGCATAAATTACAGCAAAAATGTAAACATTCTGCCAACACAATAAATAGTCCGGTAGATTATGTAAAAGATTTTACAGTATTGGTATAGGCTACAGTATTGCTGTGCGATGGGAGCATAGCCTATTTAATCTGATCCTGTACCGAGTTAGGACTTGTCCCTAAAGACAAGTCAATATAAATGGAAGCACTCTAAGCAAACAGTTGTTCAGTCCTTAACCTGTTGGGGATGGGGGCGCTGTTTAGACTATTTATGCTAATGTGGCTAATTTTTTAAACGGCTTCCCACAAAATCCTTGATCGTACAATATGCATATTATTATTATTATTGGATAGAAAACAGTCTATAGTTTCTATAGGAGTTGAAATTTTGTCTCTAAGTGGAACAGAGCCCATTCTACAGCAATTTCCCTGACATGGAGTCAGATTTGAGAAACGTTGGCCACTTTTCTGAAGTCATTTAAACGGGCACTGTCGTTGCTATGACTATACGGACACTTCTTACGTCTTCCCCTGGATGCCTTTACGTGATGACGATTCCAACGGGCTCGATTGCTCGTTCACAGGCCCTACAAATGAAAAAAACCTTTAGCTAGCAAGTCTTTTCTTGCTGCGTAACGCGCGTGGAAGACACCGACCCTCTCCTGTTCCAAGCGTTAGTTTAGCCTGTTATATTTCTCCGGTCATCTTTTCACTCGTTATAGGAGTTACAAACATCACAAAGTAGTTAATTTAAAGCGTTTTATAGCAATTTATATCCGTTTAGTGCGATTTTGGGACATTTATTTTTGCAACGATGTGAAAAGTTGGGAACGCTTTTCAGTTCATCCCGAACGTAGTTGACATTTCCACATGGCAAGAGGACAGCTTTCCACCAAAAGACGATTTCTCCCAAGAAAGGATCCTTTGCCCAAGATACTGATGGAAGAACAGCTCAAGGTAGGACATTTTTATTATGATAAATCGTGTTTCTGTCGAAACATTTTAGTGGCTTAGGACGCCATGTTTTTTGACGTAGCTTCGCTTGGCGCAAACTGTATTGAAAAGTAAGGATAAATTAAAAAATGTAATAACGCAATTGTATTAAGAATTAAATTGTCTATCAATCCCTGTCCACCCTATATTTTTTAGTCACGTTTATGAGTATTTATGTATAAGAGTAGATCACTGTCTAAGTGGCGCAAGGACGTTTTCTTTACCAGCTTGTCTACATTTCACATTGTCTAACCATGATTTTGGTGGCTAAATATAAACATTTTCGATCAAACTGTATATGCATGTTGTAATGTGATGTTACAGGAGTGTCATCGGAAGAATTCTGAGAAGGTTAGTGAAAAAATTAATATCTTTTGGCGATGTTGACTTTTATCGCTCACTTTGGCTAGAATCAATGCTGGGCTGCTAATTGCTATGTGCTAAGCTAATATAACGATTTATTGTGTTTTCGCTGTAAGACACTTAGAAAATCTGAAATATTGTCTGTATTCACAGGATCTGTGTCTTTCGATTCGTGTATGCTGTGTATTTTTACGAAATGTTTGATGATTAGTAGTTAGGTAAACACGTTGCTCATTGTAATTATTCTAGTCCATTTGTGATGGTGGGTGCAATTGTAAACTATGCCATATACCTGAAATATGCACTTTTTTCTAACAAAACCTATCCCATACCATAAATATGTTATCAGACTGTCATCTAATGAGTTTTTTTGTTGGTTAGGGGCTATAAATATCTTAGTTTAGCCGAATTGGTGATGGCTACTGGTGTTGGTGGACAAATAAAAGATGGTGGATTATGCTAATGTGTTTTTAGGTAATAGATGTACATCTTTACATATTGTGTCTTCCCTGTAAAACATTTTAAAAATCGGAAATGTTGACTGGATTCATAAGATCTGTGTCTTTCATTAGCTGTATTGGACTTTAATGTGTGAAAGTTAAATATTTTAAAAAAATATTTTTTTTGAATTTCGCGGCACTGGTTTTTCAGTGGGGGGGGGGGGGGTGTGCCGCTAGCGCCACGCTGATCCTAGACAGGTTAACACCCATCTAAAATCTTGGAAAGAACCTGACTGGGATCCAAACAGTCACATTACATTACATTGCAAGCATTTACAAAATTACACTGATTGGCCCAAGGCGGGAGCTATAGTAATTAACTGAAATGTGTTAGTCACGTTATCTCAATTGGCCCAAGGGTGGGCGCTGCATCATTCGAGGGTTACGATATGTTTGCTGTATAATTTGGAACTAATCGAGTGTAGTCAGGGTGTTCTTTAGATTCACCGACGCAAAGCAGAATCTTACATTCTGTCTTGCTGCCTTAACTGGCACAGATGATAGGCTGAAGGAGAGAGATTAGAGTATTAGTCTAATCCTGGATTAATTTAGGTGTATGACTTTGCATTTTATTGATGTACAATGGTCTTCATTGTCATTTCATAAAAAGATTTGGCTAATGCATTCTGTATGACCCATAATCATTCACACATGATGCAGAGGAGGAGAGGTGGTAAGGCTCGTGAGAAGATGTCTATAAAAAAAATAGTTTGAGGGTCTATAATGTGGATTTATTCTGGTTCAAATTGCAACATCTGCTGCTTATTCAGTATCAGCAGTTATAATCTTGTTCTGCGGGCAGATATGCTCCTACTAATTAAGCAATGTCAGGTTATTTTAGACTATTTCCCAACACTGGCCCACAGCAGGGCTTAGGCTAGTGCTGCTGCCACACTCTGGACTTTACTTTGTTCTGGGAATTTAATTATGGTCTTTATTTCCGATGTTCACAGCTAAACTCTGGCTCTCTGTCTGGCTCGCTCTCTGTCTCGCTGTCTGGCTCGCTCTCTGTCTCGCTGTCTGGCTTGCTTTCTGTCTCGCTGTCTGGCTTGCTCTCTGTCTCTGTCTGGCTCGCTCTCTGTCTCGGTCTCTGGCTCGCTCTTTGTCTCGGTCTCTGGCTCGCTCTCTGTCTCGGTCTCTGGCTCGCTCTCTGTCTCGGTCTCTGGCTCGCTCTCTGTCTCGGTCTCTGGCTCGCTCTCTGTCTCGGTCTCTGGTTCGCTCTCTGTCTCGGTCTCTGGTTCGCTCTCTGTCTCGGTCTCTGGTTCGCTCTCTGTCTCGGTCTCTGGTTCGCTCTCTGTCTCGGTCTCTGGTTCGCTCTCTGTCTCGGTCTCTGGTTCGCTCTCTGTCTCGGTCTCTGGTTCGCTCTCTGTCTCGGTCTCTGGTTCGCTCTCTGTCTCGGTCTCTGGTTCGCTCTCTGTCTCGGTCTCTGGTTCGCTCTCTGTCTCGGTCTCTGGTTCGCTCTCTGTCTCGGTCTCTGGTTCGCTCTCTGTCTCGGTCTCTGGTTCGCTCTCTGTCTCGGTCTCTGGTTCGCTCTCTGTCTCGGTCTCTGGTTCGCTCTCTGTCTCGGTCTCTGGTTCGCTCTCTGTCTCGGTCTCTGGTTCGCTCTCTGTCTCGGTCTCTGGTTCGCTCTCTGTCTCGGTCTCTGGTTCGCTCTCTGTCTCGGTCTCTGGTTCGCTCTCTGTCTCGGTCTCTGGTTCGCTCTCTGTCTCGGTCTCTGGTTCGCTCTCTGTCTCGGTCTCTGGTTCGCTCTCTGTCTCGGTCTCTGGTTCGCTCTCTGTCTCGGTCTCTGGTTCGCTCTCTGTCTCGGTCTCTGGTTCGCTCTCTGTCTCGGTCTCTGGTTCGCTCTCTGTCTCGGTCTCTGGTTCGCTCTCTGTCTCGGTCTCTGGTTCGCTCTCTGTCTCGGTCTCTGGTTCGCTCTCTGTCTCGGTCTCTGGTTCGCTCTCTGTCTCGGTCTCTGGTTCGCTCTCTGTCTCGGTCTCTGGTTCGCTCTCTGTCTCGGTCTCTGGTTCGCTCTCTGTCTCGGTCTCTGGTTCGCTCTCTGTCTCGGTCTCTGGTTCGCTCTCTGTCTCGGTCTCTGGTTCGCTCTCTGTCTCGGTCTCTGGTTCGCTCTCTGTCTCGGTCTCTGGTTCGCTCTCGGTCTCGGTCTCTGGTTCGCTCTCGGTCTCGGTCTCTGGTTCGCTCTCGGTCTCGGTCTCTGGTTCGCTCTCGGTCTCGCTCTTTGTCTATCTGTCTGGCTTGCTCTCTGTCTGGCTCGCTCTGTCTGTTGCAAATTGGTAAAAACTGACAATGAAAGAGATCAGTGAGCAAATTTCAATGTTCACAGCTAAACTCTCGCTCGCTCTCTCTGTCTCGGTTTGGCTCGCTCTCGGTCTGGCTCGTTCTCTGGCTCGGTCTGGCTCGGTCTGGCTCGTTCTCTGGCTCGGTCTGGCTCGTTCTCTGGCTCGCTCTCTGTCTGTCTGGCTCGCTCTCTGTCTGTCTGGCTCGCTCTCTGTCTGTCTGGCTCGCTCTCTGTCTGGCTCGGTCTGGCTCGCTCTCTGGCTCGCTCTCTCTCTGTCGGTCTCTCTCTGTCTGTCTCGCTCTCTGTCTGTCTGTCTGTCTCGCTCTCTGTCTGTCTGTCTGTCTCGCTCTCCCTCTGTCTGTCTCGCTCTCCCTCTGTCTGTCTCGCTCTCCCTCTGTCTGTCTCGCTCTCCCTCTGTCTGTCTCGCTCTCTGTCTGTTGCAAATTGGTAAAAACTGACAATGAAAGAGATCAGTGAGCAAATTCCAATGTTCACAGCTAACCTCTGGCTCGCTCTCTGTCTCGCTCTGGCTCTCTCTCTGTCTGTCTCTCTGTCTGTCTCTCTGTCTGTCTCTCTGTCTGTCTCTCTGTCTGGCTCTCTGTCTGGCTCTCTGTCTGGCTCTCTGTCTGGCTCTCTGTCTGGCTCGCTCTCTGGCTCGCTCTCTGGCTCACTCTCTCTCTCTGTCTCGCTCTCTCTCTCTGTCTGTCTCGCTCTCTCTGTCTGTCTCGCGCTCTCTGTCTGTCTCGCGCTCTCTGTCTGTCTCGCGCTCTCTGTCTGTCTCTCGCTCTCTGTCTGTCTCGCGCTCTCTGTCTGTCTCGCGCTCTCTGTCTGTCTCTCGCTCTGTGGCCCGTCTCTCGCTCTGTGGCCCGTCTCTCGCTCTGTGGCCCGTCTCTCGCTCTGTGGCCCGTCTCTCGCTCTGTGGCCCGTCTCTCGCTCTGTGGCCCGTCTCTCGCTCTGTGGCCCGTCTCTCGCTCTGTGGCCCGTCTCTCGCTCTGTGGCCCGTCTCTCGCTCTGTGGCCCGTCTCTCGCTCTGTGGCCCGTCTCTCGCTCTGTGGCCCGTCTCTCGCTCTGTGGCCCGTCTCTCCGCTCTGTGGCCCGTCTCTCCGCTCTGTGGCCCGTCTCTCTCGCTCTGTGGCCCGTCTCTCTCGCTCTGTGGCCCGTCTCTCGCGCTCTGTGGCCCGTCTCTCGCGCTCTGTGGCCCGTCTCTCGCGCTCTGTGGCCCGTCTCTCGCGCTCTGTGGCCCGTCTCGCGCGCTCTGTGGCCCGTCTCGCGCGCTCTGTGGCCCGTCTCGCGCGCTCTGTGGCCCGTCTCGCGCGCTCTGTGGCCCGTCTCGCGCGCTCTGTGGCCCGTCTCGCGCGCTCTGTGGCCCGTCTCGCGCGCTCTGTGGCCCGTCTCGCGCGCTCTGTGGCCCGTCTCGCGCGCTCTGTGGCCCGTCTCGCGCGCTCTGTGGCCCGTCTCGCGCGCTCTGTGGCCCGTCTCGCGCGCTCTGTGGCCCGTCTCGCGCGCTCTGTGGCCCGTCTCGCGCCCTCTCTGTCTCGCGCGCTCTCTGTTGCAAATTGGTAAAAACTGACAATGAAAAACATCAGTGATCAAATTGCACAAGTTTAGGTAGTACATCTCTGAGAAGCTGTTCTGCTGACTTTTTAAAAGGACGTTCTATACCAAAATGAATAAAAATAAAATTACGTATTGGTCCTTGCATATAGGTTGTACAATATTATCAGGTATGCTGTTAGCAAAAAGAATGATCACCTGTAGCCTAATTGATGCAGCATAGTGGCTATAAATAAATAAGTAAACCCATGCTTCAGCCTAACTGCATTTACCATGTGCAAATCATTAGCTAGATCCCAAATGTAATGTCTTTACTATTTAGCATGTATTGATGAATTTTGTACCTAAAAACTAGCATAAACACTGAATATACTCTTGAGTATACAAAACATTAAGAACACCTGCTCTTTCCACGATATACTAACCAGATGAATCCAGGTGAAAGCTATGGTCACTAATCCACTCCAGTCAGTGTAGATGAAGGGGAGGAGAAAGGTTAAAGAAGGATTTTTAAGCCTAGAGACAATTGATGCATGGATTGTGGTATGTTTGCCATTCAGAAGGTTAATGGGCAAGACAAAAGATTTAAGTGCCTTTGAACAGGGTATGGTAGTAGGTGCCAGGCGGACCGGTTTATGTCAAGATCATCAACACTGCTGGGTTTTTCATGCTCAACAGTTTTGTGTGTATCAAGAATGGTACACCACCCAAAGAACATCCAGCCAACTCAACATTAGGAAGGCGTTCCTAATGTTCGGTGTACTCTGTGTAATGTGATACACCCCTTGCCTGTACTTTTCACAGAAGACACTTCATGTCACAATTTATTTCACTTACTGTAGACCGGGGCTGCTCTAGCAGGGCAGAAATTGTACAAACTGACTTGTTAGATAGTGGCATCCTATGATGGTGCCACTTTGAAAGTCACTGAGCTCTTCAGTAAGGCCATTCTACTGCCAATGTTTGTCTATGGAGATTGCATGGCTGTGTGCTCGGTTTTTGTACACCTGTCAGCAACAGGTATGGCTCAAATTGCCGAATCTACTCATTTGAAAGGGTGTCCACTTTTGTATTTATAGTGTTTCTTGCATAGATCGCACAACAACAAGCAGACCTGGTAAATAGATAATTTCTGTTATATATGGGGTTGTGTTATTTTTCTATTCATTACTCGTTAGCAGAGGAATAGTAAATGAGGACTGTTCTAGCATATCTTCAGTGTGCCTCGGCATAGTTTTATTAAATGTTTTAAAAAATGTAGGCTTTGTGGCAATGATTTTGCCTTGGTGTGCCTCCACCGCTACATGACTGCAGCAGAAACACTGTGCTGCACACCACTAGTGGTGAAGGAAAACGTGTGTGTGTGTGTGTGGTCTGTGAGTACATGTTTGGTCATCCTGCGTTTTTAGTATGTTCATAAGTAAGTGTGTGTGTGTTGTCTCCGAGAAGGTTGATCTGAAGGAAATTTTCTTCCACTCGTCTTTTTGACACATTCACTCAATCAGTATTCTTCTCCTTCTTGTGACTGTCCATATCACTTTCTCCCTCTCGCTGTGCCATTCCTCCTTGTTTGTTTTTATATTATTTAACCTTTATTTAACTAGGCAAGTCAGTTAAGAACAAATTCGTATTTTACAATGACTTCCTACCCCGGCCAAACCCTCCCCTAACCCGGAACACGCTGGGCCAATTCTGTGCCCCCCTATTTGTTACAGCCTCTTACATCTCAACCTCTGTATTCTTCCTTTCAGTGTGGCAGTGTGCAAGTCATGGGGCTTGCCCAGTAGATTATATTCCCAGTAAATCAAACTAATAGGAAATTACATGCATAGAACTTCTAAAATAAAACAAGGCCTTACTTTTTCAAATGCATTTTGCTTTCTAATTTAGATACCAAGTTTTAATAGAGTTTTATGCTGCTTTTAGGTTCCGTTTAGGTTTCTGCTTTACTTAATCACAAAATCTAATGAATTTGTCATGTAATGTGTAAGTATCTAGTTGTACAAAGCTCTTGCTAATCCAGTGTCTGGTTCAGTGTTGCTATACTTGTGTGTCATGTCCAGTCACTGGTACTGGTGGCCCCTGGGCCCAGCATTGCAGACAAACTCTTTTGGACACATTTCTGCTGGACAGAGTTGGTGGCAATGTGCATGCACACCCTCCCTCTGTTTCTGGTTAACTATAGATGCTTGGTGTGTGACACAGAGAGAAGGGAGCGAGAGAGGGAGGGAGAAAAGGAGAGCATACAAAGAGCTAGGGGAAGAGAAGGAGTTTGGTCCCAAAGGGAGTGCTGCGTTCTGGGATGCTTGGTGACGAAGGAGGCTGAGAATTTGGGGAATTGGAGAGGGTGATTGGGTAATGTAGGGCAAGCATAAAGTGGATAGGGTGTTCTCAATATAGCAGTCAACTGAAGAATAGCAGGTAATTACACAGGATTGTCTTCATGCTTTGGAGGAGGATAAGTAATTGGCAATGAATAAGCCTGATAATCAATTTTTCTTCAATACTGTGAAGTTTTGTGCGATCTCCCTCCAGCAAGTGGTAGTTTCACACGCCTAGTGTGTCATTCCATTGCTTTCTGAGGAGAGAAGCAAATGGAGAAGGATGTTGTGATGGATGGGGAGATTCACTGGTGTGTGTGACAAGTTGCTGCCTGGTTGTCAGGAGGTTGAGATTCCTCACAACAAAGTGATGGCCCCTCTGACTGACTTGTACAGTACCATAAATGTCTGTAGCTGGCACACCATCATTTTTCTGAGAGGCATTGTACCTGTAATGCCTTCCTTATTCCTTTCCTTGTCTCTTATCTTCATATACATTAATAATTCAAGAATTGTTGGATCTTAGAAACAGTGGCCTTGACTGTCTGAGAGAACATGAATCACCTTCCATGGCATGCTCTTTATTTCCCTTGTGTGGTCATGCTCTCACTCTGACCATCTGCATGCTCTGTCTCCCTATCTCTCTCCATCTCAGTCATTCTATACAGTAAGTACCTATGTCACCCGGGGTGCCGTGCTTCTGCTGTGGAAACTGTGCTCTCAGGTGGCTCACTAGAACTCAATACAGCAGGTAGCCTGGCTGGCAGGCAGAGTACAGACTGAGTACTCCACAAGGAGTCCACCAGGGTGTGAGGTGTTTATTGCTTGGATGGCAGTTCAGTTCACTATTAATGCATGTTTACTCTGTTTGTTTGAACTCCTCTCAGAAATTGTTTCAGTGGTGTTCCTCCCTTTGGGACCACAAGAGAGGAAGGACAGAGCGAGAGAAGACAGCAACACGATGTGTTCCACCACTTGCTCTCTGCTCCAGTTACATGACTGTCTTAGAGGAATGAAGCTTGGATTTAGTTTTCCCAGCTTGCGCAACATTTCACTCAATCAGCTTTTATACTTACGCAATAATACATGAGGCCATGTGTTAGGATATTTATCATGGCTGTGACATGGTCTCTTTCTGACTGCCATGTAAAGCACAACTACCCCAAAATGTTTGTGATGGAGGCTCTTCCCCCTTGCTAGCTAGCCAACTACACACTTCAGACTGAAGTTAGAAAGAGGGCAAACTAGCTGCATTTTTGTTTCATTTTACCTGCTTTTCTATTGACATTTCTTTGTATACAGTTGAAGTCGGAAGTTTACATACACCTTAGCCAAATACATTTAAACTCAGTTTTTCACAATTCGTGACATTTAATCCTAGTAAAAATTCCCTGTCTTAGGTCATTTAGCATCACCACTTTATTTTATGAATGTGAAATGTCGGAATAATAGTAGAGAATGATTTACTTCAGCTTTTATTTCTTTCATCACATTCCCAGTGGGTCAGAAGTTTACACACACTCAATTAGTATTTGGTAGCATTGCCTTTAAATTGTTTACTTGGGTCAAACGTTTTGGGTAGCTTTCCACAAGCTTCCCACAATAAGTTGGGTGAATTTTGGCCCATTCCTCCTGACAGAGCTGGTGTAACCGCATCAGGTTTGTAGGCCTCCTTGCTCGCACTCACTTTTTCAGTTCTGCCCACACATTTTCTATGGGATTGAGGTCAGGGCTTTGTGATGGCCACTCCAATACCTTGACATTGTTGTCCTTAAGCCATTTTGCCACAACTTTGGAAGTATGCTTGGGGTCATTGTCCATTTGGAAGACCCATTTGCGACCAAGATTTAACTTCCTGACTGATGTCTTGAGATGTTGCTTCAATATATCCACATAATTTTCCGTGCTCATGATGCCATCTATTTTGTGAAGCGCACCAGTCCCTCCTGCAGCAAATCACCCCCACAACATGATGCTGCCACCCCCATGCTTCACAGTTGGGATGGTGTTCTTTGGCTTGCAAGCCTCCCCCTTTTTCCTCCAAACATATCGATGGTCATTATGGCCAAACAGTTTCATCAGACCAGAGGACATTTCTCCCAAAAATATGATCTTTGTCCCCATATCCATTTGCAAACCGTAGTCTGGCTTTTTTATGGAGGTTTTGGAGCAGTGTCTTCTTCCTTGTTGAGCGGCCTTTCAGGTTATGTCAATATAGGACTCGTTTTACTGTAAATATAGATACTTTTGTGCCTGTTTCCTCCAGCAGCTTCACAAGGTCCTTTGCTGTTGTTCTGGGATTGTTTTGCACTTTTCGCACCAAAGTACGTTCATCTCTAGGAGACAGAACGCGTCTCCTTCCTGAGCGGTATGACGGCTGCGTCGTCCCATGGTGTTTATACTTGCGTACTATTGTTTGTACAGATGAACGTGGTACCTTCAGGCGTTTGTAAATTGCTCCCAAGGATGAACCAGACTTGTGGAGGTCTACAATTTGTTTTCTGAGGTATTGGCTGATTTATTTTGATTTTCTCATGATGTCAAGCAAGAGGCACAGTTTGAAGGTAGGCCTTGAAATGCATCCACAGGTACACCTCCAATTGACACAAATTATGTCAATTAGCCTATCAGAAGCTTCTAAAGCCATGACATCGTTTTCTGGAATTTTCCAAGCTGTTTAAAGGCATAGTCAGTGTAAACTTCTGACCCATTGGACAGAGAGAGCAACACTTCACTGTTGCTCCAAGCAGAGGAAACTGCAGTTCTAAAATCCATCAAAAAGCGTGAATAGTCAAGTTCAGTCAAGTTTATTTTATATAGCCCTTCGTATATCAGCTAATATCTCAAAGTGCTGTACAGAAACCCAGCCTAAAACCCCAAACAGCAAGCAATGCAGGTGTAGAAGCACGGTGGCTAGGAAAAACTCCCAAGAAAGGCCAAAACCTAGGAAGAAACCTAGAGAGGAACCAACCAATACTTCTGCCTGAAGCCCATACACGCTGTAGTGTACTTGTTGGACCCCAAGTATGCTGGCAAGAGCATCCTGTCTGGTGCAGAGATCAGCAAGGCCTATGGTGTCATCACTGCTGTGTCTCGCCACCTATTCTGGATGAGGGCAAGGTTCTTGGCAGTCTGGCAAAGTACACTTCCAACCAAAGCCTTTGGGATAGAGTTGCAATATGGCGTCGTGCCAACATATCTCATCAGCAACCTGGTGGAAGGGACTTTGTGGATCTGAGGCACTTTCCCCTGTTGCCTCCATCATCCTCCAAATCCCACCAACATCAGCCGCCTCGGAGCGCAACTGGTCCTTGTTTGGGAACACACACACCAAAGCACACAACAGGCTGACCAATACAATGGTTGACAAATGTGTGGCCTTCGGAGCAAATTTGAGGGTTTTTGAGACGGACAACGAGCCATCCTCAACAAGGTTGGAAAGTGACAGTGAAGATGAGGCCTCAGTCTGATGTTCAAGAGATGGACATTGAGGAGATCCAGGGAGAAGACATGGACACCTGAGAGGAAGACAACCAAAGCTTTAGTTTCTAGACTATCATTTTACAGATTTTTTGGGAGATGCAATGAATCATTGGTGATCATGCAATATTCCCTTTTGTTGTTCAGTGAAATCATCCCATGTGAAGAGTCACCTCATTTAATTAAAGTTCAATTCGTAACTAAATAGTTTTTTTTTTTTTTCTTGGAACGATTTAATCATTTGCAATTATGTCTACTTATGATAAGGTCCAATGCAAAAAAAATCTACTTTTTAAATGGTATTAATTTGCATATATTCCCATTAATTCCCATTTTAAATCCTACGGAAAGTTTTCACCTCTGAATATTTGCCAAAATGTGCAGTTATTGCATTGCTAGGTAATGATACAAACAAGGTCTGTTTTTCTCAATGTGGCTATGTTGTATGGTATGTCATGGATGGACTCTTACTCCAAATCACCTGTTGTATGCTGGCTATAGTGGGTTAGCCATTTGAATGAAGTGATTATTCAGTATGGCCATAGAGATCCTTTTTTGGAATTAGACATGATCAGTCTTTGTTGTTGCATGCTGATTGTTTCTCTCTTCCCTCTCTTCCCCCCAGTGATGGACACCAAGGCGGTGTTTACTGCCCTGTACAGTGTGTGTGAGGAGAATGCTACGTTCTTCTCTGAGGGTGCTAAGGGGGCTCAGGGGGGTGCGGCACAGCGGCTGGTGGACACCATGACCCTAATCCAGGAGCACGCCCGCAGCCTGGAACCTGTCATCTCTGGCTTCGCAGCCATCTACCATCACTTTGACTTTGACCCTCACATACCAGCCAACGGATACCGCTCTCTAGTCAAGGTAGGATGGCAGGGTTTCGAATCCCCGAGCTGACAAGGTAATTTTTTTTCGCTCTGCCCCTGAACAAGGCAGTTAACCCATTGTTCCTCGGCCGTCATCGAAAATAATTCTTAACTGACTTGCCTAGTAAAATACAGGTTTAAAAAAAAATGTAAAACTAGGGAGTTGTCACACATACAGACACACAGTCCTATTTCTCACTCCCTTTTCCTCTCACCCCTCTCCTAGGTGGTGCGCTGCTGCATTCTCCACATCATCCACAAGGGGCGCTACATCTCCACCAACCGACGCAGCATCTTCTTTCGGACGGCCCACAACGCAGGGGAGATGGAGGCCTACTGCTCGGCCCTATGTCAGCTGAGAGCCCTGCTCTACCTGGCCCAGCGACTGCTGCACGACAACAGCCACGGGAACCTCTTCTTCCACGAGGAGAGCGGCCTCAGCCAGAGCTTCATCCGGGAGTACTCCTCCATGCACAAGGGCTGCTTCTACGGACGCTGCCTCGGATTCCAGGTGGGGGGAGGAGAGGAGACTGGGAGGGCGGAATACTTTTGGGAGAATCTTGAGGCCCTTTTTGTTAGCCTGAAGGAAAAGTATTTTGTAGTGATTTGTTTCATGTCTCTCCTCTCCCAGTTCACTCCAGCCATCCGTCCCTGTCTGCAGACCATAGCCATCGGCCTAGTGGCCTTCGGAGAGAACTACAGGCGCCACCAGTCAGGCATTGGTCAGTGGCTCCAGCAAACCTCCCTATTGATGGAAACAAAAGCCACTCAATCATTAATTCATTCTCATTTACTTCCTAAACCATTCTACTGACATAGCAACTCAGTCGACGTGAGTGTGAATATCAATGCTAGATACAATACATCATTAAAGGATAATTTAAAGGGAGACTTACTTACATTAACCCACACACACATTTGAAATACTTTATTTTAATCACCAAATCACATTAGTCAAGAAGGATTCCAACATTTCATAGGTCATTGATATATGGACACTTATGAGTATAGAAAGCACCTTCTCCGTACAGCACACATACACAAGTAAGCATTTCACTGTTAGTCTATACCTGTTGTTTACGAAGGATGTGATGGCACACCCAATATGATCTAACACTGTCTTTTGCTCTATGCTGCTTCCCAGTGGAGGAAGGAGGTATTGCACCATATGGTGAGTGTCTGTCCCCCTGACCACTGCCATAGTCTCAGTCTGGGTGATAGAGCCAGGCTTTGACATGGTTAATAGGTGACCACAGGCATAGTGTGACCAAGTCTTAGTATTTAATTAGATTAGGGGAATCATCTGTTTTAGTGCTCTGGCGGAACAAATAGCCATACAATTCAGCTCTCCTGGACAATAGGTGACCACTGCTCCGTCTCATCCAGACACTCCTGTAGCTACAGGGATTGAAAGAGTTCTGTTTAACAGTAGCATCTACTGCCTCCACTCATGGCCATCGCTCTCTCTGCCTCCCCATCACTGTGTTTCTGTCTTAATGAGTTGATTTGATGTGTTAGCATCCACTCACTCCCTTTCCTCCTCCACTCTCTCCCTCTTTTCCCTTTCCCTTTTCTGTCATTCATCTTTATCATACCTATACATTTTTCCCTCTGCCACTTCCACTACCTTGTCCCCCTCTCTTTTTACCTGCAACTGTCTATCACCCTCTCCTTCTTGCCTGCCTCCTACAACCATCCCTCCACTACCTTCTCTCCCGCTTTCCCTCTGTCTCCAGGTGTAGCAGCCAGCTCCTTCTTTACCTCAGGGAAGTACGCCATCGACCCGGAGTTAAGGGGGGCGGAGTTTGAACGCATCACTCAGAACCTGGATGTCCACTTCTGGAAGGCCTTCTGGAACATCACAGAGACCGAGGTTCTATCTGTGAGTCACTGACCACTCTGGACGGACCCTGGATGGGTCGCTGGTAGAATACTCTCCCCTTGCGCTGTGATGTACAGCTCAGTGGTAGATTACTCTTCCCTTGTATGTGTTTCTCAGCGTTTGTCCTGTTGGCTGTCTTTCATTCCTCTCGTAGTTATGCAGTTGCAGAGCTTGTAATACTGTCACTGTGTTTGGATGTGTTTAGATTTTACTGGATGCTTTCCTGCCATGAGGAGATGCTCTCAGCTTTGTCTTTTGTCAAGTTTATTGACCTACAAATGACCGGAAGATCAAAACAAAATAATTAAATGATATGGTGAATTATGAATGTTTATCTGATTTGCCCTCAGCCTTCCCTCTCTTTCTTGTCCCTCCTCCTAAAGGAAAAGACTGAAACATTACAATGTATCTGTGACGAATAACAAAGTAATCTTCTTCTTCCTCCCCTCCTTTCCTTCCACTCTCCCCCTCAGAGTCTAGCCAGTATGACGTCCACCCAGGTGAAGGTGAACCGTGCCCTCTCGGTGCCCCCTGTGCCCTTTGACCTCCCGCTGGTGGCTGATCCCCACCTCACTGTCACCATAGAGGCCCCGTCGGCCCACACCGGCCCTGGCCCCGTACAGATGAGGCTGATCTCCTTCGAGCTGAGGGAGGGACAGGTAACTAAAGCCCTGTTCATATTGGCAGTTTGAAGTGACTCAAATTTAAAATAAAATAAAAAATCCCTTTCAAATCGTACTTTTCCTGCAGTCTGAACAGCCAAAATGCACATGGGATTGGATATTTCAAGCCACATTACTATCCACCTTTATATGTGATGAAAAAGGAGGACCAAGGCAATGTTCATATAATAAATTAAAATGCCTTTATTTGTATGGCATGTTCAATGGAAACAAAGATTAAAAACTAGTAAGCAATACTATACACATTCAAAAGTGAAATACTGTAGGTAGGTTATCAAAATGCAAATCAAGGCTAGAAGCATAATCCACAACATTTTGCAATGTAAACAAGTTTGTATTGGACAAATACAAGTACAGTTGAAGTCGGAGGTTTACATACAGTTAGGATGGCGTCATTAAAACTCATTTTTCAACCACTCCACAAATTTCTTGTTAACAAACTATAGTTTTGGCAACTCGGTTAGGACATCTCCTTTGTGCATGACACAAGTAATTTTTCCAACAATTGTTTACAGACCGATTATTTCACTGTATCACAATTCCAGTGGGTCAGAAGATTACATACACTAAGTTGACTGTGCCTTTAAACAGCAATTTAAAAAAAAAAAAATGTCATGGCTTTAGACAGCTCCTGAAAGGCTAATTGAAATAATTTGAGTCAATCGGGGATGTACCTGGATGTATTTCAAGGCCTACTTTCAAACTCAGAGCCTCTTTGCTTGACATCATGAGAAAATCAAAAGAAATCAGCCAAGACCTCAGAAAAAATTGTAGGCCTACACACATCTGTTTCATCCTTGGGAGCAATTTTCAAATGCCTGAAGGTACCACGTTCATCTGTACAAACAAAGTACGCAAGTAGAAACACCATGGGACCACAGAGCTGTCATACCGCCCAGGAAGGAGACGCGTTCTGTCTCCTAGAGATGAACGTACTTTGGTGGGAAAAGTGCAAATCCATCCCAGAACAACAGCAAAGGACCTTGTGAAGATGCTGGTGGAAACGGGTACAAAAGTATCTATATCCACAGTAAAACGAGTCCTATATCGACATAACCTTAAAGGCCGCTCAGCAAGGAAGAAGCCACTGCTCCAAAACCGCCATAAAAAGCCAAACTACGGTTTGCAACTGCACATGGGGACAAAGATTGTACTTTTTGGAGAAATGTCCTCTGGTCTGATGAAACAGAAATAGAACTGTTTGGTCATGATGACCATCGTTATGTTTGGAGGAAAAAGGGGGATGCTTGCAAGCTGAAGAACACCATCCCAACTGTGAAGCATGGGGGTGGCAGCATCATGTTGTGGGGGTGCTTTGCTGCAGAAGGGATTGGTGCACTTCACAAAATAGATGGCATCATGAGGACAGAAAATGATGTGGAAATATTGAAGCAAAGTTCACTTTTGTTAACCTCAAATCTGACACGCAGAACCTTTGACTGGTAGATCAAAATGTGCTGCTGTAAAACCTTTGACAGCAGCATTCTGACAGTGTGTATTTCCCAAATGAATTGGCTTTAAGCTGCTGCTTTCATCAGCTGTTGAGAAGCTTCTTCCAGCGTGAAATGCTTGAATATCAAGGGATTCTGTTACTTTGCGTTTCCTTTGTTTGAGAGCAGCTGTAGTAAACGACAGTGTCTCGTCTTCTCTGCTCCTCCGCAGCTCTTAATCCCTTTAAATCCACACACACACACTTTATTTGGGGAGGTATTGAACAGCAGAGCTGAGCATCTGTAGTCTGGCATTAAACCAGACATGATATCAGCCAACACTTTCAACTCACTCATTGATCCTGCTCAGTCAAAGAGCTGTTGTCTTATGTGGAGAACACAAGTGAAAGCCTCTCTGCTGTTCCCTGCTAATGTTAATGAATGGGAGTGAGAATAGTGTGTTTGTGGTGGAGCTGGAAAGACAGTCTGGAGCAGAGGACAAACCACACGGCTAGTCCTGACTGTAGGGATTGTTCAACAGAGAGCTGTAAAGCAAACGGACAAATCAACATCTGTAGCAATTGAAGTGAAAACAGAATTTGTCTAGCTTTTGATTGTGATAGTGATTCTCTGGCTTTCTCTGTCTCCCTCCCTCTGTAGGACAGTGAGGCGTTGCTGTCCCTGTCTCGTTCTGAGGGGGGTTCTATCTCCCTGTCTCTGGGAATGAAGACCAAGCAGAGCCCCGCTTCTCGCTGGCTCCTGGTGCACTACCACGGAGGAGGCTTTGTGGCCCAGACTTCCAAGTCTCACGAGGTAATAACACATTCTGTTCTCGTTTGTTTGTTGGAGGAATTGACCGTCACGTTTCACCTTTAACCTGACTAGTGTCTATGGTGGGAACCCATGGTGTGGCCTGGTTCTCTCCACAGCCTATCATGTTCAAGACCTCAATGTCTTTTTAAATGTATTATTATACACTGCTCAAAAAAATAAAGGGAACACTTAAACAACACAATGTAACTCCAAGTCAATCACACTTCTGTGAAATCAAACTGTCCACTTAGGAAGCAACACTGATTGACAATAAATGTCACATGCTGTTGTGCAAATGGAATAGACAAAAGGTGGAAATTATAGGCAATTAGCAAGACACACCCCCAATAAAGGAGTGGTTCTGCAGGTGGTGACCACAGACCACTTCTCAGTTCCTATGCTTCATGGCTGATGTTTTGGTCACTTTTGAATGCTGGCGGTGCTTTCACTCTAGTGGTAGCATGAGACGGAGTCTACAACCCACACAAGTGGCTCAAGTAGTGCAGTTCATCCAGGATAGCACATCAATGCGAGCTGTGGCAAAAAGGTTTGCTGTGTCTGTCAGCGTAGTGTCCAGAGCATGGAGGCGCTACCAGGAGACAGGCCAGTACATCAGGAGACGTGGAGGAGGCCGTAGGAGGGCAACAACCCAGCAGCAGGACCGCTACCTCCGCCTTTGTGCAAGGAGGAGTGCTGCCAGAGACCTGCAAAATGACCTCCAGCAGGCCTGATTGACTTGGAGTTACATTGTGTTGTTTAAGTGTTCCCTTTATTTTTTTGAGCAGTGTAGTTAACTGGAATCATACCATTCTAATGAATAGTTTGAGAATTGCGTTGTTAGAGGGTTACTTGGTGGTCTTGAGGATATGTTCGGAATGATTGTGTTTTCACTCCATAGCTTCCCTGTAATGAGCCGTTCCTGCTAATGACTGTTTAATTCATCCAATAGGGTTGATAGACACAAACGGACTATATTTATATCACTCTGTATTATCCAGTGATTGGTGCAGGCCAGCCCCCCTTTCCCCCTCTTCCACTCCTGTCTGTCTCTCCTCCCTCTTCATTCCATCTCCTCTCTCTCTCTCCTGTATTATATAACCAGCAGGGTACTTTAAACCACTGAGACGCGTCACCATGAAACCAGAGTGGACTGGCAGTCCCTTGATCTCCAATAGCCTTGCAACCAGAGGCTATATGAAGTGATCTGAGGAGGAACAAGCCTGTCATGTTGAATTAGCCTGGAACTCTGCATGAAGTTATTATGGCTTTATATTACATAGGCCGTAATGGAAGATGTCTATCTGTGTGTGATCTCCATGCTCTAGGCTCCCTCCTCTAACCCTGTCCTCTACGCTTTCCTCCTTTCTGATCATTATTCTCTTTGCGCTCTACTCTCCTTTGTCCTAATGACCTCTTCTGTCATTTTTGTAATCCACCCCTGCTCTTTGCTTTCCTTTCGCTCTCCTCCCTCCTTCACTGTACCCACTCTGTTCTTCCTTCTTCCCCATGGCCAGTGAAGAGATGGATAGAGTCTGTGAGGTCATTCATCTCTATCTATGGGGGCCGCTGGCAAGACTTGTGATTGGCAGACCTGGCCAGCGGCGCTGACGGGTGTCAAAACGCATAATGTACTGACAATGACGATCGTTCAAATTGGCGCGCACACACGCAACGCCACAACACACATGTCAGCAGTGCCAGACTGTGGTCCATTATGACAGCGTGGCTTTAAGAGTGCAGGGCAGATTCCCAGGGATGGTGTTGAGGTGGTGTGTGATGCGGTCACATCCAGTCATGGGCCACTGAGGTGAGACTCTCTGTGCATTGTTTAGAGAGGCGTAGCTGTCACTACTGACACTGTCACTGATGCTTAGAGAGAAGAGGAGGGGCAATGGAGCGATCGAAGGACAGGAGAGAAAGTTCTGTAGAGGAGGGCAGACTAATATTGTCAGATGAGATTTATTGTCAGATGTATGCACTCTTGACTTCTCACTTAGCTAAGTACTTGATGACCGTACAAGGTTATAATATAAAAAGCAAGTATGCTAAGGATGTTTGATCTGGAAAGTATGTCTAAGAATGCTAGTCATTTAGCTACCATGACATCAAATTGCATAGCAACAACAGGTTAACCTCTAACGCCTCACAAACCCGGATCCGGGAGCACCCCCATCAAAAAAGCTGACTAGCATAGCCTAGCCTAAAGCCACAGGGATATCATATAATAAAATGTTAATGAAAACACAAGTCCAAGACACCAAATGAAAGATACACATCTTGTGAATCAAGCCATCATTTCTGATTTTTAAAATGTTTTACAGGGAAGACACAATATGTAAATCTATTAGCTAACCACGTTAGCAAAAGACACCACTTCTTTACTCCACCATTTTTTTTACTCCATCAGTAGCTATCACAAATTCGACCAAATAAAGATATAAATAGCCACTAACCAAGAAACAACCTCATCAGATGACAGTCTGATAACATATTTATTGTATAGCATATGTTTTGTTAGAAAAATGTGCATATTTCAGGTATAAATCATAGTTTACCATTGCAGCCACCATTACAACTCTCATCAAAGCGACTAGAATAACTACAGAGACCATTGTGTATTAGCTAATTACTCATCATAAAACATTTCTTAAAAATACACAGCGTACAGCAGATGAAAGACACAGATCGTGTGAATCCAGCCAATATTTCAGATTTTCTAAGTGTTTTACAGCGAAAACACAATATAGCGTTATATTAGCTTACCACAATAGCAAACATCACCCCAGCATTGATTCAAGGCAAAAAGAGCGATAACGTATAAACCACCAATATATATTAATTTTTTCACTAACCTTCTCAGAATTCTTCAGATGACAGTCCTGTAACATCATATTACACAATGCATATAGAGTTTGTTCGAAAATTTGCATATTTAGCAGCACAAATCGTGCTTATACAATGAGAATAGTGTCCAAATACTCAAGCAATCTGTCCGGCGCCATCTTGGAAAGGCACCTATTCTTATCGAAAACTATTCATAAACTTGACTAAAAAAATACAGGTTGGACAGCAATTGAAAGACAAATTAGTTCTTAATGCAATCGCTGAATTACATTTTTAAAATTAACGTTACTGCGCAATACAGGGTGCGATAACGCAAGGCTACACTGCAAGTAATGGCGTCTTATGCATTTTACTTTTTTCAACAGAACAACGAATTATCAGCATAAATAGTTCCTACTTTTTGATGAACTCCCATCAGAATCTTGGGATAGGTTTCCTTTGTCCAAAAGAATCGTTGCTGGGTTGAATGTTTTCTTCCACGTTGCAATTAGCAGTAAACATTAGCATGCGAGAGAGATATACCCAACTTCCTACAACGCCAGAAAATGAAATACCTGAAAATCGCAATATACTGACATAAACTGATATAAATCGGTTTAAAATAACAAGATTATGATGTCTTTAAAGCCTATATCGAATAAAAACACAGCCGGAAATGTCTAAGTTCTATAACCGATGTTTCCAAAAGAACGTGCCAAGGTCCTCAGTGCGTCAGAGCGAAGGGGAAAAGAACGATACGCCTCGTTTCCAATCAATTTATAGACTTTCAGCTCTGCCTAGAGACTCCATTTCAAGGCCCTCTATTCGCGGACACCCAGAGGAAGGCGTATGCAGTGCATCTCAACCAATAGAAGACAGGCAGACTAATACACAGGTCTGAGAACAGGTTGGAAAAATCTGCATTCTCAACTCCACATAGGGAAATTGCTCTAAGTCCAGTTCTGTTTCACGCACAGACATAATTCAAACGGTTTTAGAAACTAGAGAGTGTTTTCTATCCAATAGTAATAATAATATGCATATTGTACGAGCAAGAATTGAGTACGAGGCAGTTTAATTTGGGAACGACTTTGTACTATGTCGAAATGGCACCCCCCTAGTGGCAAGAATTAACACCACCCCTGTGTAGTGAGAGCAAGGTTGTCATGTTGCGTTTGTGAGCACAGTGCACATACCTGGTATTTTCATAACAGAATTACCAAGCCGCCACTGGAGTTAGGCATTGTATGGTTGGGTTGGTAGTTCACCAATACAGAACCTGCAAGGTGGGAATCTGATACCAGGACCTCTCTCCTATCCTTCCCAACACCACCTCCTGTAAGGCTAGCTAGGGGGCACTAAGAAGCATTCAGAACTGCGAACAGCACTCTGCCTGCCCTGGTAGGGGGTTGCACCATCTACAGTAAACTCACTCCTCACTCCAGACCTGTTGTTTTTCAACTCTTAATGATCAGCTATGAAAAGCCAACTGAAAATTATTCATGATTATTATTTGACCATGCTTGTCACTTATGAACATTTTTGAACATCTTGGCATAGTTCTGTTATAATCTCCACCCGGCACAGCCAGAAGAGGACTGGCCACCCCTCATAGCCTGGTTCCTCTCTAGGTTTCTTCCTAGGTTTTGGCCTTTCTAGGGAGTTTTTCCTAGCCACCGTGCTTCTACACCTGCATTCTAGCTGTTTGGGGTTTTAGGCTGGGTTTCTGTACAGCACTTCGAGATATTATCTGATGTACGAAGGGCTATATAAAATAAAATTGATTGAAAAATTGATTGACTCCTTTCACCTCCATTCACCCCCTTTTTCTCTTCTCCAGCCGTACCTGAAGAGCTGGTCTCAGGACCTGGGTGTGCCCATCCTGTCTGTGGACTACTCTCTGGCCCCTGAAGCCCCCTTCCCCAGGGCCCTGGAGGACTGCTTCTACGCTTACTGCTGGGCCATCAAGAATCACCAGCTGCTGGGTAGGACAACACACTACTACTACTTTATCTAACCCTAACCCTACTGCTGGGCCACCAAGAACCACCACCTGCTGGGTAGGATAACACACTATTACCACTTTATCTAACCCTACTGCTGGGCCATCAATAACCACCAGCTGCTGGGTAGGACAACACACTACTACCACTATCTAACCCTACTGCTGGGCCATCAAGAACCACCAGTTGCTGGGTAGGACAACACACTACTACCACTTTATCTAACCCTAATGCTGGGCCATCAAGAACCACCACCTGCTGGGTAGGACAACACACTACTACCACTTTATCTAACCCTACTGCTGGGCCATCAAGAACCACCAGCTGCTGGGTAGGACAACATACTACAACCACTTTATCTAACCCTACTGCTGGGCCATCAAGAACCACCACCTGCTGGGTAGGACAACACACTACTACCACTTTATCTAACTCTACTGCTGGGCCATCAAGAACCACCACCTGCTGGGTAGGATAACACATTACTACCACTTTATCTAACCCTACTGCTGGGCCATCAAGAGATGAACGTACTTTAGTGCGAAAAGTGCAAATCAATCCCAGAACAACAGCAAAGGACCTTGTGAAGATGCTGGAGGAAACAGGCACAAACGTATCTATATCCACAGTAAAACAAGTCCTATATCGACATAACCTGAAAGGCCGCTCAGCAAGGAAGAAGCCACTGCTCCAAAACCGCTATAAAAAAGCCAGACTACAGTTTGTAACTGCACATGGGGAAAAAGATAGTAATTTTTGGAGAAATGTCTTCTGGTCTGATGAAATAGAAATAGAACTGTTTGGCCATAATGACCATCGTTATGTTTGGAGGTAAAAGGGGGAGGCTTGCAAGCCGAATAACACCATCCCAACCGTGAAGCAGAGGGGTGGTAGCATCATGTTGTGGGGGTGCTTTGCTGCCGGAGGTACTGGTGCACTTCACAAAATAGATGGCATCATGAGGACGGAAAATTATGTGGATATATTGAAGCAACATCTCAAGACATCAGTCAGGAAGTTAAAGCTTGGTCGCAAATGTTCTTCCAACTGGACAATGACCCCAAGCATACTTCCAAAGTTGTTGCAAAATGGCTTAAGGACAACAAAGTCAAGGTATTGGAGTGGCCATCACAAAGCCCTAACCTCAATCCTATAGAAAATGTGTGGGGTGAACTGAAAAAGCATGTGCGAGCAAGGAGGCCTACAAACCTGACTCGGTTACACTAGCTCTGTCAGGAGGAATGGGCCAAAATTCACCCAACTTATTGTAGGAAGCTTGTGGAAGGCTACCTGAAACATTTGACCCAAGTTAAACAATTTAAAGGCAATGCTACCACATACTAATTGAGTGTATGTAAACTTCTGACCCACTGGGAATGTGATGAAAGAAATTAAAGCTGAAATAAACCATTCTCTCTGCTATTATTCTGACATTTCACCAGTGGCGTGCCGTGGGCCTGGGGCCTGGGCCTTCAGTGAGGTACTACACAGTCCCACCCGAATTAATCCACCTCTTATTACCATCATTATGATGACATGGCTTTAGACACTATACATTTAGACAGAAACGCAGTATAACCAGGCGTTGCGTCACCTTGATATTGACAAATTGACATTTTTGGGTAAACAGTGTTTACCCAAAAACATGACACAATCAATGAGTCTTTTCAATATTTCCCTTCACCTTTTCATTGTGCAGCTCCGTTGCCCTGCTCGCTTGTTCTTTGAGCTGTAGATCCACTCTGGTGTCCCCAAAAGTTTTCAAAAGCACCATTGCTTGTAAGTGCCCAGCCGTACTTTGGTGTCTCGTTGCTGCCTTGGTTAGACAACTCAAGTTTGCAAAGCCAGTGTGGCTCCAAACACCAAATCGATCACTTGCAAATAATAGGCATTCCCAGCAGTACAGTTTGCAGTGCTTCTCGGAGCCTGTGAGCCATTGACAGCGCTCGTAGTTGAAACTTTGAAAGTGGCGAGCGAGCGTACCCCTTTCCCGCCTGTGACAGGCTTTGTGGCGTCGGGCGACCTCTCCTTACAATGTCTAACTTTTCTTGAAAAGTTTGTCTTGAGAATGGCGTTATAATTATATCCTCGACCCAATCGATATCTTCTCCTCCTTCCGCCATTGTGGGTTGAAAAAACAGCTTAGTAGTACGCAAATTAATTTGTTTATCAAATTCAGTTTCCTAGATCTGTGTATACCTGCCCATAGGACCTGCCTCTCAATATTGGTAATCCAATCAAAAGACGTGCACGCACTACGCCTGCTAGCTGGCTCCTGTTTAACACTGGAGCCAGCCAGCAGGCGTACAATAGCCAACTCTAAAGCTGATTGGTTGACACTAAATTTTCATTTCCATTCACTATAAGCTACAAGCGCCCGCACTGTTGATTCTGAAGGCCTGAGGGCAGATTTTAGACCCCTGGCAACACATGATGGCTGAATATGATTGGATAAAAGATCTAACATAAAGACCAGCCCTCCAAATCTCAACCTGGGGCTGGAAGCAGTGCAACCAAGAGGAAAGCTATGAAATGAAGAGTATAACTCTTACTCTGGGGAATAATTTAATACATATTTGTGGGAAAATATATTTAAAAAAAAATTATATTCTGATGATGTTTAGGCCAGCAGAGAAGGCCTTGCAGGCCCTGACGGCCCACCACTGCATTTCACATTCTTAAAGTAAAGTGGTGATCCTAACTTTTACTAGGATTAAATGTCAGGAATTGTGAAAAACTGAGTTTAAATGTATTTGGCTAAGGTGTATGTAAACTTCTGACTTCAACTGTATATATAAATAGACAGACCTGCTTTTTCAGATCGGCTTTATTGATCTCTCTCCCAATGATCTCAATATTTACTTTTGATATTTTTTGATACTTAATAGATTATTATGACAGAAATCTAAAGACTGGTTAGCTTGGAACTCACTCAACTGAGGGCCATAGTCTCAATTTATGTCTCAATTATAAAACATTGTGGGACAAGATAAAACAACACCTATACGGTACTTGCATATCAACAACCACCCCCTCATTGCCCCATATAGACACGTGCACAGAGAGTGGGACTTGGAAGTGTTATACAGATTCTTACTTTTACTCAGCTTTTCTCCTTTCTCTCCCTCTTTCTGTTTCTCTCTCTCTCTCTCTCTCTCTCTCTTGCCTCAATCTACTGACTCTGACTCTCCTCTCTCTCAGGTTGGACGGGGGAGAATGTCTGTCTGGCCGGTGACAGTGCTGGTGGTAACCTGTGTATTACAACATCGATGCGCGCTGCGTCTCATGGAGTGCGAATGCCTGATGGAATTGTAGCTGCCTACCCTGCCATCCTGCTCACCGCCTATGCCTCGCCCTCCCGCCTGCTCACCCTCTTCGACCCCCTACTGCCCCTCAGTGTGCTCTCCAGGTGTCTCAGTGCCTACGCAGGTAAGACTGTGTGAGAGGGAGCAGAGATGGTTTACTGCCCGAGTGTAGTGCGTGGTGTTTGTGCATGCCAATCAATGCTGGTGAGTGATGTGTACCACAATTTCCCCCTCCCTCTCTCCCCCAGGTGAGGAGCCCCAGGCAGAGAAGCAGGTGGAGAAGGTGAGCACTCTGAGCATGGTGAGAAGAGACACGGCCCTGCTGCTCAGAGACTTCAAACAGGGAGCTTCCAACTGGATCCACTCCCTACTGGACCCCAACAGAGCCGCTGCCATGGCATCAACAGGTAGGTACACGTGTGTGTGTGTTGGAGGGGTGTGTCTTGTGGTGAGCGGGTGTGTGTGTCTCTGTATGTACTTGTGTTCACGCATCTTAGTGTCTGACTGATGTGAAATAATATTTTCCTATTACCGGAAGGGCCATGTATGGAAGATTTTATTGACATTGATATCCACAGTTGACGTCTAATTAACCAATCACCCACGGCCACCACCCTGTTACGTCACACCCTCATCCATCCATATCAATTCACTGCTTAGTCTCAGGCCACAGGAGGCTCTCACCACTAATTGTGTTGAAACCCTGCAGTAAGCAGACTATTCCAGGCGTCACCATGTTACCTGACACCCAGCAGCTGTGGACCAGACTAATGACTGTGTCATTGAGGGGTGTACATTATTAAAGGCCATGATGGGGAGTTCATTATTAATAGAAGAGCTCAGTGAGTACAGCTTTGAGAACAGACAAGCCATGACACCTCTTACAGCTGTGTTGTGACGGGGAGATCATATCATAATGACACCATTATTGCTTAAAGCTAGAATCAAAGTGGGCACCTCGCGTCTGTTTTGGTAAAAAGCTGAGGGATGGGTCTGGAGCAATGTAACCATTCTCAAATTCATACTGTAGACAGCTATGGATGGAAGGACTTACCATCAATGTGATAAAAATGGTAGTTTTAACCATGTTTTAAAGCTTTACAGTGTTAGTTTACATTTATATTGTTTAAAACATTGGGGTGAAATAAGATTATATGTGGGATTCTGATGAGGTATGACAGTTGAACTAAGCTCATGAGGCATTTTTAAGTTATATTCTTCAACAATCAATGGTGTATATCAATATTTTGAGTCTAAAAATTCATGTAGTATCTAACAATTCTACCTTTTAATATCCATCTCCCGATAACCACACGCCGCTCACCCCTGCCTCTTCTCACCGTCCTCCAATCATGTCTTCATTGATGTTTCCCTGTTCCATAATGGCCTCAGTCTTTGTCTCTCACTTTGCCTCTGTCTTATTTTGTCGATGACTCTTTCTCTTCTCTCTCTTCTTCAGACACGTCTTTGTCAGTGAGGAAGAGTGTGTCTGAGGCATCCATCAGCTCGCCCCACTCGGACCCCCCCGTGCCCCCTGAGCATCCTTTTGACTTCTCCCTGAGGAGAGAGTCTCTGAAGAGCCACACCTGCCAGGACTTGGCAGGCCACGCCAACAACGCCAACTCCACCCCCGCTGCTGCCCCCACCACTCCTGCCCACAATGCAATGGTGTTCCCCAAACCCACGGTATGATACTGCCTGAAACTTCTTATGGCTGCAATCCCGTTAACGGGATGATATGACAACAGCCAGTGAAAGTGCATGGCGCCAAATTCAAACAACAGAAATGTCATAATTAAAATTCCTCAAACATACATGTGTTTTATACCATTTTAAAGGTTATCTTGTTGTTAATCCCACCAAAGTGTCCGATTTCAAATAGGCTTTACAGCGAAAGCCCCACAAACGATTATGTTAGGTCACCGCAAAATCACAGACAGTCATTTTTACAGCCAAAGACAGGAGTCACAAAAAGCAGAAATAGAGATAAAATTAATCACTAACCTTTGATGATCTTCATCAGATGACACTCATAGGACGTCATGTTACACAATACATATATGATTTGTTCGATAAAGTTCATATTTATATCCAAAAACCTCAGTTTACATTGGCGCCATGTTCAGAAATGCCTCCAAAATATCCGGAGAAATTGCAGAGAGCCACGTCAAATAACAAAAATATTCATCATAAACTTTGATGAAAGATACATGTTTTACATAGAATTAAAGATACACTTGTTCTTAATGCAACCGCTGTGTCAGATTTCAAAAGCTTTACGGAAAAAGCACAATATTCAATAATCTGAGAACAGCGTTCAGCCACAAAAGGAAGCCACACAGTTACCCGCCAAATTGTGCAGTCAACAAAACTCATAAAAAGCATTATAAATCTTCACTTACCTTTGCTGATCCTTGTCGGAATGCACTCCCAGGACTCCCACAATAAATGTTTGTTTTGTTCGGTAATGTCCATCATTTATGTCCAAATAGTTATTTTTGTTAGCGTGTTGGGTAAACAAATCCAAAGTTAGGAAGCGCGTTCACTAAAAGCAGACGAAATGTCAAAAAGTTCCGTAACAGTCAGTAGAAACATGTCAAACGATGTATTGAATCAATCTTTACAAAGTTTTTAACAAATCTTCAGTAACGTTCCAACCGGATAATTACATTGACGTCAGATGTGCGATGGAACAGAGCTCCCTCTCATGTGAATGTGCATGGTCAGGTCATGATAGACCTGACTAATTCCTGTCTCCTTCGGCCCCACTTCACAGTAGAGGCATCAGACAAGGTTCTACAGACTGTTGACATCTAGTGGAAGCCGTAGGAAGTGCAAACTCATCCATATCCCACTGTGTATTCAATAGGGTCTTGGTTGAAAATCGACCAACCTCAGAATTCCCACTTCCTGTTTGGATTTTTTCTCAGGTTTTTGCCTGCCATATGAGTTCTGTTATACTCACAGACATCATTCAAACAGTTTTAGAAACTTGAGAGTGTTTTCTATCCAATCTGTAATAATAATATGCATATATTATATGCATATATTAGCAACTGGAACTGAAGAGCAGGCAGTTTACTATGGGCACCTCTGTGCACCTTTCATCCAAGCTACTCAATACTGTCCCTGCAGCCATAAGAAGTTAACAGATGTAGGATCAGATTACCCTCTCCAAAACCTAACCTTAACAATTTGGGGGGGGGGGGGGGGGTTAAACTGACTTCAGATCAGTGTAATCACTAGTTAATTACTAGTTAGTTAAATAGTTAATTACACATGGTTGAAGATATTACTAGGTTAACTAGCTTGTTCTGCGTTGCATATAATCAATGCGGTGCCTGTTAATTTACCATCGAATCACAGCCTACTTCAACTTCTCCAAACGGGTGACGATTTAACAAAAGTGCATTCGTGAAAAAAGCACAATCGTTGCACAAATGTACCTAACCATAAACATCAATACCTTTCTTAAAATCAATACACAAGTATATATTTTTTTAATCCTGCATATGTAGTTAAAATAAATTAATGTTAGCAGGCAATAATATCTAGGGAAATTGTGTCACTTCTCTTGCCTTTAGTGCAAGCAGAGTCAGGGTATATGCAGCAGTTTGGGCTGCCTGCCTTGATGCGAACTGTGTGAAGACCATTTCTTCCAAACAAAGACCGTAATTCATTTGCCAGAATTTTACATAATTATGACATAACATTGAAGGTTGTGCAATGTAACAGCAATATTTAGACTTATGGATGCCACCCGTTAGATAAAATATGCAACTGTTCCGTATTTCACTGAAAGAATAAACGTTTTGTTTTCGAAATGATAGTTTCCGGATTTGACCATATTAATGACCAAAGGCTCGTATTTCTGTGTGTTTATTATAATTAAGTATATGATTTGATAGAGCAGTCTGACTGAGCGGTGGAAGGCAGCAGCAGGCTCGTAAGCATTCATTCAAAAAGCACTTTACAGCATTTGCCAGCAGCTCTTAGCAATGCTTGAGACACAGCGCTGTTTGACTTCAAGCCTGACTTCAAGCCTATCAACTTCCGAGATTAGGCTCACAATACTAAAATGCCTATTAGAACATCCAATAGTCAAGGTCTATGAAATACAAATGGTATAGAGAGACATAGTCCTATAATAACTACAACCTAAAACTTCTTAACTGGGAATATTGAAGACTCATGTTAAAAGGAACCCCCAGTTTTCATATGTTCTCATGTTCTGATCAAGGAACTTAAATGTTAGCTTTTTTACATGGCACATATTGCACTTTTCTTCTCCAACACTGTGTTTTTGCATTATTTAAACCAAATGGAACATGTTTCATTATTTATTTGAGACTAAATTGATTTTATTGATGTATTATATTAAGTTAAAATGTGTTCATTCAATATTGTTGTAATTGTCATTTATTACAAATATATAAATAAATCGGAAGATTTTAATTGGTATTGGCTTTTTTTGGTCCTCAAATAATTGGTTTTGGCGTTGAAAAATCATATTCGGTCGACCTCTACTTATTGCGTTTACGACCACTTCAGATACACTTGTCACTGAATTGTTGGTGTTTGTCTTAACGAAGCCTCTTGCTGAATAATTTATGCAAATAGATGGTGACCAAGCTGCTTGTCTTGTTTCCTCCTCCACAGATTTAACTGGCGGAGGCAGGCAAGCAGAACTGTGTGTCTGAGTGTAACCTCTAGTGTGTCAGTATGGGGATAATCTCTGTGTTTCTATGAAGCCAGTCTGAATTAATGCTTCTGTCTACAGGGGGAATATGAAGAACTGTCACATGATGTCACAGTGAAACATGTCAATGTTTGTTCCAGTGATTTGAAATGGAAAAAATCTACCTGAGGCTTGTAGATTCTTAGAACAAGTGTCTGGTCCCAACGGAAAGACACATCAGTATTATCCAGTATCTAATACCATCAGGTTTCCACAGTCTTGGTCCTTGACTAGTGTTAACTTATGTATTGCCATGGTAACATATTTTTCTTGTACCCCTCCAGCCTGACAACGTGAGCTTCTTCCTCTCCAAAGAGGATGTGGTGTCCATGTCGGATGCTCTGTCTTCTGTTGCCATAGCGCCCCCTGAGGGGGAGGAGGGCGTGGTGCTGGAGCACCCTCGGGAGTTCCCCCTGGGCTTCGAACCGCTGCGCTCTGAGCGGCTGGCTGAGATGAAGCTGGCCACCTCGCCTGTCGTCAGGAACCCCTACATGTCTCCTCTACTGGCCCCCGACAGCATGCTGAGAGGACTGCCCCCCATTCACCTAGTGGTGGGTGAGAGGGAGGGAGGGAGGTGGTGGGTGAGAGGGAGGGAGGGAGGTGGTGGGTGAGAGGGAGGGAGGGAGGTGGTGGGTGAGAGGGAGGGAGGGAGGTGGTGGGTGAGAGGGAGGGAGGGAGGTGGTGGGTGAGAGGGAGGGAGGGAGGTGGTGGGTGAGAGGGAGGGAGGGAGGGAGGTGGTGGGTGAGAGGGAGGGAGGGAGGTGGTGGGTGAGAGGGAGGGAGGGAGGTGGTGGGTGAGAGGAAGGGACGGAGGACTACCTAGTGGTGGGAGGGAGGGAGGGAGGACTGACTACCTAGTGGTGGGAGGGAGGGAGGGAGGGAGGGAGGACTGACTACCTAGTGGTGGGAGGGAGGGAGGGAGGACTGACTACCTAGTGGTGGGAGGGAGGGAGGGAGGACTGACTACCTAGTGGTGGGAGGGAGGGAGGGAGGGAGGACTGACTACCTAGTGGTGGGAGGGAGGGAGGGAGGGAGGACTGACTACCTAGTGGTGGGAGGGAGGGAGGGAGGACTGACTACCTAGTGGTGGGAGGGAGGGAGGACTGACTACCTAGTGGAGGGAGGGAGGACTGACTACCTAGTGGTGGGAGGGAGAGAAATGGAGTTGACAACTGGCTTGTCCCAATCCTTTTCTGGTCTTTTCCACCAATTTAGTTTTTTTTTTGCATGATCCTATAAGACCCTCTTTGACTCAGTTGTTTATCTCTCCTTCTCCCCCTAGGCCTGTGCGTTAGACCCCATGCTGGATGACTCTGTGATGTTTGCCAAGCGCCTGAGGAACGTAGATCAGCCAGTCACCCTGTGTGTGGTGGACGACCTCCCCCACGGCTTTCTCAGCCTATCACAGCTCTCCAGGGAGACTAGGGAAGCGGCTAACGTCTGCGTCAACCGAATCAGGGACGTCTTTGACCAGAAGGACTCGCCCCAGGAGCCGCGCATGCACCGCAAGCTGGAAAGGACCAATCGCCGTGCTTCCTCTGTCGCCACGGGTGACCCAGAGAAGCTTTTTGCAGCACCCATTCAAGAGGAGGAGCTGCTGGTGGCCAGGGGAGGGGCTCTAGTTCCAGATGGGGCGGGGCTAGTTGGCTTGGCAGCACAGAACAACATAGACATTGTCGGATAAAGGCATAATCAGGGGTTTGCTAGATGAGTACTGTTTGTTAAAGGATTTAAAGGAGATGGAGAAAAGGGGGTATTTGGGCCATATGAAGCCTGGGAGAGGAGAAGGGAATAGAGCGAAGCAAAGACAGCAGGAGGAGGATATGCAGAAGGAGTTGGTAGCATGCCCAGTTTTGGAGAGACAAAATGAAGTACCTATGGATAGAGAGGATAGCAAGTACTAAATGCAACCTCTTCAGCTTTCAAACTCTCAATTGCTGCTTGCTGTTTAGCACCATGCAGAGCAACATGTTGCCCATACTGGTTGACACACACGCGCACACACAAAATCACTTTGCCTTTTGGGCTGCTGCATTGTGCTCGGTGTAGAACTGTGAGTTTGGAGCCTGGACATTATAAAACAGCACAGAGCGTTGTGGTGAATGGTCGATCCATCTCCCTATAGAAGACTATTCCAGTCCCTAATCAGATAGTGGTAGACGTGCAATGAGCTCCTACATAGTGCCATCACAACTTAATGGCCACTTGTTTTTTAGGGAGCTACTCTAAATCAAGCTTAATAACTGTAGAACTCTGAGGTCTGTTAAACTAGTTGGTTGTGAATACTGCCGCTGTTCGGTCACTTACTCTGCTGATTGGCCCATCAATAGGGTGCTGCAGCACTGGAAACAACAAACTTAGAAATTGGAAGGATTTCGTAGTACCTTGAAATTGTTAACCATAATAGATCTTATGTCATAGTATTCCTTGTTATTTGTATTTATTGTGTGTGTATACTCGTATTGTATTCTTATTTTAACCATGGATCATAGTTATACCTGTTTGTTCAAGGCTTTTAAGAGCATATTGTGAGGTGGATGCTAAGTTATGTTCCTAGCTGTGTAGTGCCATACTCTGTGGCTGCTCATTCCTAGTTGTTGAAAGTAGCCAAATGTTAACCTCTACCACTGTAGCGACTAGTGGTCAGCTAGCCGTTACCCACCCAAACATTCACCTCACAGTGAGATGTGACATATTCGATATTATTATATTCTGCTCTTTCTTTTATACTGATATATTATAACTAGCCAATCATAAATAGCTAATGCAATATTATAGCTGCATGTTCATCAGTGCAATCAAAAGGATTCAGTTGTGCCATAATCATATTGTGCTTGGATTTAAGTACACTGTTGTGGGGGTAAAGCATCAAGTCACAGTCGTTTTTGTTTTGATCATTTTTATTGACACACAGTAATTAAGTCTTATGATTTTAAGTATCTTGTGCTCAGCCTTTGTTTGTTGCCATCTAAAAGCAACACTTAGCTGTCTATAGACTGACTGCCTTTAGAAGCAGATGGTTTTTTAAAGACTTGAAATCCTTTCTCTATTTGCACAGTGAATAACTTCAATATGAAAGCCTGAAGCAGACAGATGCACTGCACATCTCTTCATACTATATCTGTACATCACTGCACTGACTGCCAAAACCGCAGCCCTCTATCCCAGGATGCAGTGCGTTACACTGCCACAGCCCTTGAGCCAGGGGACGTCCTGCTTGCTGACCCATTTCTGCGCCTCCGTCCAAATCACAGAGGATCCATTCTGCTCCAACAGCCTGTACCGAGCGAGCAGGAGAATCTAGAACAAGCCTGATAGTGAGCTCATACTCACTGAGCAGGTGACTTCTCTAGTTAGCTAATGTGTCTTTTTGTGCACCTTTAGGACATTCTACAGTGGCTAACTGACAATCTAGGTTCTACACCATCTTTACCCCATGCAAATACTCAGGGGCTGATGCTGCTACTACTACGTTTTGACTGAATCTGATTTGATACTTGATATGGCCTCTGTCTAGCTTGTTGAGAATGAATGATTCACATTGGAGTGAAGGAGGTGTCCCTTTTGTGTCGTCCTCTAGCAAGCCTTTAACTAAATATAAATGACAACAACCTCACTTCTGGTGCTGTCCTTGTCTGGTGGTCACAGGCCTGGGTTGCCAGATCTGTTGAGAATTATGCTGGGTGATAAAGATTGCTTTTGGCTGGATTTAGAGCAGGGTTTATCCAGCACAAGGTCATAATCTAGTATTATGATTCACTGTGCTGTTTCCTGCCAATGCTTTTTGCAGCGTTTTGAGGCAGGCTGATAGAAATTAAGAGAGCTGTTAAGTGATTCCTTGAATACCTTCACGGTTATCTAGTTTTTAGAAGTCTTGTGTTTAATGGTTGATGGTTTTAGATGCTAGTTATGATCATTTCACACTTTTTCTTTGTACGTTAATTGTAACTGTGTGTCTGTGTTTAGTGCCGTGTGAGTGTCTGGTAAGTGGATTCTGTATGTGTCTATCAATGATTCTAACATTGCACGTGTTTGTTAGTGATTGTGTGGGGGGAACATCTACCATCTTTGGAACATGATTGTGTGTTTTTAAATGCAGCAGTAAAGCAGCACGTGGGTGTATGGGGCCATGAGTTGCAATCCAAGCCTCTGAATCTCATGGGTGTTGTACAGTACACTATTGGTTAGCCAAGCAGGACTTCTGAGATCCCATTTAACATTATGCATTCTGTCAGCCATCCTTGCTATGATGCATTACAAGGTCCTTGATGAATACAGTTCTCATTGTGCGCTAGCAACATAACTGATCGTGCATATTGAGATTTAGTAGCCTGGTGTCTCCATTGCCAGAGTAGATATCATAACCCCACACACACACCCGACCAGCACCACTCCAGGCCCTATGGGATGCCCTGAATGGCTCCTATGGACTACTAGCGCCCCCAATGAGCAAGGCTGGTACAGCCCTCTGACCTATCTATGGAAATGTGTAATGGTGGGTTAGAACCGCTTGGTGGTTTATGACCAAATCCTTTTTATTTGGGTTGTGGCTTTAGACCAGGTCCTGGTCAGAAACATTGCTCTTGTTTTCTTGGTGGGTCACAATAAATTATTTTATATGGGTCACAGTGCAACAACTTTGGGAACCACTGCAAAAGCTGCTCTTTTAATGGCTACCAATCCTTCACCTGATCTGAGAGGAGGGCAACGCACAGGAGAAATCCATGACATGGTGCTAGCCCATTAGTCTCGTGAGGTTATCACCATCTTGTTTTCACCTTCCTAGTCTAGGTTGTCAGGAAAGGGGAGGAGCCATTTGAGAACATTGGAACATGGTCTCCCTCCACATGTGGGCAACTACTGTTTCTATGCCTCTAGAGTTTAAAAAAAAATATATATATAAAAAAAAAAAAAAAAAGTTTTGTCTTTATTTAACTAAGCAAGTCATTTAAGAACAAATTATTTTCAATGACAACCTAGGAACAGTGGGTTAACTGCCTTGTTCAGGGGCAGAACGACAGATTTTTACTGTGTCAGCTCGGGGATTCGATCTTGCAACCTTTCGGTTACTAGTCCAATGCTCTTAACCACTAGGCTACCTGCCGCCCGATGCATCATGCATTAGCATTTGTGTGCGTGTTGCCGCGTTCAAAACAACTTGCCACTGAAAAATGAGGTCAAATCATGACGTCAGTGATCTTCAGGTCGGAAAGTCCGAGCTCTAGAAAGAGGCCCAAGATTCCGAGTTGGATGAAGGTTCAAATACATTTTCAGTCAGATCACTTTTTCCTCGATTTCACAGTTTTGAACGCTCGGAAGTTGGAGAATTTCTATTTCCTAGTTGTTTTGGGGAGTGTGATCCTCATTTTGGTCTTGAAATGCAAAATGGCTGAAGTGGTGTGGAGTGGCTTTGTGTGTTTTGATTATACATCGTACCTCAACCATTTCCCTCATGTATAGGCTATTTACACTGGATTCAACATCTCTTAGCCCTGGGATATCTTTAGCTCTAGGGCTAACCTGAAACATGCATTGTGAAAAGCCTATTAGTACGTCAACATATTATCTAAAAGTTGTTTAGGTTAAGTACCCGGTCAAATGTTACACCACACACAGCTATGCAGTAACACACCAGCATCCTTTACTAGATTTTGTCTTTGGTGAGCCATGTCTCCTTTTTCGATCTAACATTCGGTTACTTACTTGGTTGAAATGCTTTCGATCCACCCTGAGGCTAGAGTTATGCAAGGCTATTTTCCATTTCCATTTGGTCATTTAGCAGACGGCATAGCACTTAGTTTGCCTAGAGCATTGTGCAATCTACACAATCTGGTCACTTGAGAATACTTGAATAGAACTGATCTCGACTGCCCCTCCTTCGCAAATGTGTTCTTCTTTATAGGAAATTATTTTCTTCTCTTATTTTGTCCCCCTTAGACCAGGGGTTCTAAAAGTGGGGTCTGTGGAGATACTGCAGGGCGTCCGCGGCCAGACGACATTTTCACCAATTATACATTTTTCAACTTAGCTATTCCCCCAAAATGTATTGTTGTACATAAATGCACTTGAATTTAAGCTTTAAACTGCCATTTTTTTCTCTGCCTCATGGCAATGTGTCGGTTGCAGGATATTACCTAAATAAATATTACCTACCTAAATATTACCTACCTAAAGCTGCAACAATAACAAATCTCTGCCCCATGACAAGGTGTTGCAGGAACTGCAACATTTTCACTCCGATGCCAAGAGTCAGGCCTTTTTTTCATTTGACCTTTTATTTAACCAGGCAAGTCAAATTCTTATTTTCAATGACGGCCTAGGAACAGTGGGTTACCTGCCTTGTTCAGGGGCAGAACGACAGATTTGTACCTTGTCAGCTCGGGGATTCAATATTGCAACCTTTCGGTTACTAGTCTAATGCTCTAACCACTAGGCTACCTGCCGCCCCAAATGTTCTTTAAATGTTCTTACCCCAGGCCCGAGACTTGGATTGTTCAGCCATACACTGCAGAAGTCATGATAACTCCTTGTGGACAATTTTTTTTATCTCACTCTAGTTATGTTTTATGAGGGGGGTCCTGATGAATTTGCTATCACAAAAGGGCTCCCCTCCCCAGCCCCAAAACATTTGCGAACCCCTGACTTAGACAATACCACCTGTGTGATAAAGTGCATGTTAGATTAAGGCTTGCAGTAGAACCAAAGATTGCGTCTAGTTTTATATGAAACTGGCTATCACTGTCATTGACATTAGTAACAGACATCTTAGCCTGGGTTGATGTCTGTGCGTCCTGTTAGCTGTGTCATTGAGATCTACATAGTAGTTCTGTGTTTGCACTTTATGGAACAAGACACTGTGGTTAATATAGAGCTATTTTATTAAAACCTACATAAAGCCATAGAAAGACTGGAATATTTTTGGGGGAAGTTAACTTCATTTTTTATTTACATTATTTTACAACACCACAAGTGCATCCATGTGAATAAAAGATGAATCTATATTACAAAAATAAAATAAATTTCCTGTATAGATATTTTTCCTTTCACTTGTTATTCCTCTTATTTTGTTTTTGACTCCTGTAATGACTCTTTACAGGATTGGTTGAATGTTTCACATATGCAGTAAGTATTTTGTCTCTTATAACCCTTGTTTTTCCTGTTCATTTTTTTGGGAATAAATATATTCTCCCAAACATGTTACATCTGTATTTATTTCGAAGCTGAAATGTCAGAATACGGAATTGGGGCAACAGACATTTTGTGACCTATGGTTAAATTCATTACCTGTCAATCAGATCTTTAAAAACTTGATTACAAGGCTGTTTAAACAAGCTCATCAATCTGACTTTGACACAGTCAGGTCCATACATATTTGTACATTGACCAAGTTATTATAATTTTAGCTTTACACCACCACAATGGATTTGAAAGGAAACAAGATGAGCTGAGGGGCTTAAAAGTAATTGGACAAACTAACAATTCAAAATTTAATTGTGAGTTTTAATACTTGGTTGGAAATAATTTGCAGTCAAGGACTGCCTGAAGACTGGAACCCATAGATATCACCAGATGCTTGGTTTCTTCCCTGCTGATGCTCTGCCAGGCCTTTACTGCAGCTGTCATCAGTTCCGGCTTGTTCTTGGGGTGTTTTGCCTTCAGCAAGGGAAATGCATGCTCAATTGGATTCAGGTCATGTGAATTACTTGGCCATTGCAGAACATTCCACTTCTTTTCCTTTCGCAGTATGCTTCGTATCATTGTTAATCTGCACTGTGACACGCCATCCAATGAGTTTTGAAGCATTTGGCTGAATCTGAGCAGATAATATAGCCCTAAACACTTCAGAATTCATTCTGCTGCTTTTGTTAGCAGTCACATCAATAAATACAAGGGAACCAGTCCCATTGGCAGCCATACATGCCCACGCCATAACACTACCTCCACCATGATTCACAGATACGGTGGTATGCGTCGGATCATGAGCAGTTCCTTCCCTTCTCCATACTCTTCTCTAACCATCACAATGGTACATGTTGATCTTTGTCTCATCTGTCCATAGGATGTTGTTCCAGAACTGTACAGGCTTTTTTTTTAAATGTTTGGCAAACTAATCTGGTCTTCCTGTTTTTGAGGCTTACCAATGGTTTACATCTTGTGGTAAACTGTCTATTTACTCAAGTCTTCTCTTGAATGTTGACTTTGACACAGATACGCCTACTTCCTGGAGGGTGTTCTTGATCTGGCCAACTGTTGTGAGTTTTTTTTTTTTCACTAGGGAAATAATTATTCTGTCATCCACCACAGTTGTTTTCTGTGGTCTTCCAGGCCTTTTGGTGTTCCTGAGCTCACCAAAGCGTACTTTCTTTTTAAGAATGTACCAAATAGTTCATAAGGCCAAACCTAATGTTTTTGCTGTCTCTGATGGGCTTGTTTTGATTTCTCAGCCTAATGATGGATTACTTCACTGCCAGTGACTGCTCTTTGGACTTCATATTGAGGGTTAACAGCAAGATTCCAAATGCAAATACCACACTTGAAATCAACTCCTAGACCTTTTATCTGCTTACTTGTAAATTATCTAATGAAGGAATAACACACACCTGGCCATGGAACAGCTGAGCCAATTGTCCAATTACTTTTGGTCCCTTAAGGGACCCTGGCTCAGTTCTGAGAAGTAGGCCAAACCAAACCACACAGAGTGAGAGACTATTCTATTTTAGGCTATTTAGTCATTTTTTTTCTATTTTATCACATTCTATCCTACTGTATTGTATTCTTGACTTGACACACAAATCCTGTAATTCCTACACCGTTCACCCAATTTGGATGTAAATACATTCAAATTAAAGCTGAAAATCTGCCTTTTCAGCTCATATTCATTATTACTTTCAATTCTAATATGCTGTGGTAGACAGCTAAAATAATAACTTGGTCAATGTCCAAATATTTTTGGATGTGACTATGTTGCGAACTTCTCAAACGACTTATCACCAGATGTGTTTTGTTTTGCCGGCGGTCTAGCCTGCATTTTCCATACATGGCGCACGTGCTTCACTTTACAACTATACTGAAAAAATATATAAATGCAACAATTTCAAACATTTTCCTGAGATACAGTTCATATAAAGAAATCAGTCAATTAAAATGTATTAATTAGGCCTTTATCTATGGATTTTACATGACTGGGCATTGGCGACGCCATGGGTAGGCCTGGGAGGGCATAGGTCCATCCACTGGTGCACAGCCAATCAGAATTAGTTTTTCCCCACAAAAGTGCTTTATTACAGACAGAAAAACTCCTCAGTTTCATCAGCTGTATGGGTGGCTGGCCTCAGACAATCCTGCATGGTTAAAAGTCGGATGTGGAGGTCCTGGGCTGGTGTGGTCAAATCAAATTGTGTTGGTCACATACACATGGTTAGCAGATGTTATTCCGAGTGGAGCGAAATTCTTATGCTTCTAGATCCGACAGTGCAGCATTATCTAACAGGTAACAGCTAGGTAATATCTAACAATTCCACAACAACCCTAATATCTAACAAATTCCACAACAAAACCTAATACACACAATCTAGTAAATGAATGGGATAAGAATATGTAAGTATAAAATATATGGATGAGCAGTGACCGAGCGGTTAAGATGCAATAGATAGTAAATAATAGGTAGTGAAGGATACAGTATATACATATGAGATGAGTAATGTGACATGTAAACATTCTTAAAGTGGCATTATTTAAAGTGACTAGTGTTCCATTTATTTAAGTGGCCAATGATATCAAGTCTGAAAGTAGTCAGCTGCCTCTCTGTGCTAGTGGTGGTTGTTTAGCAATCTGATGGCCTTGAGATAGAAGCTGTTTTTCAATCTCTGTCCCACCTTTGATGCAACTGTACTGACCTCGCCTTCTGGATGGAAGCGAGGTGAACAGGCAGTGGCTCGGGTGGTTATTGTCCTTGATGATCTTTTTGACTTCCTGTGACATTGGGTGTTGTAGGTGTCCTGGAGGGCAGTTAGTTTTCCCCGGTGATGCGTTGTGCAGACCGTACCACCCTCTGGAGAGCCCTGCGTTTGTGGGTGGTGCAGTTTCCATACCAGGCGGTGATACAGCCCAACAGGATGCTCTCAATTGTGCACCTGTAAAAGTTAGTGAGGGTTTTCAGTGACAAGCCACATTTTTTTCAGCCTCCTGAGGTTGAAGAGGCGCTGTTGTGCCTGTTGATTACAGCTCAGCATTCAACACCAAAGTACCCTCCAAACTCGTCATCAAGCTTGAGACCTTGGGTCTCGACCCCGCCCTGTGCAACTGGGTCCTGGACTTCCTGACGGAAGTCCAGAACCCAGTTGCGCCTTCTTCCCCACACTTTCTTTGTGCGTAGACCATTTCAGTTTGTCGGTGATATGTACACCGAGGAACTTGAAGCTTTCCACCTTTTCCACTGCTGTCCCATTGATGTGGATGGGGGGGTGCTCCCTATGCTGTTTCCTGAAGTCCACAATAATCTCTCTTGTTTTGCTGACATTGAGTGAGAGGTTATTTTCTTGACACCACACTCCGAGGGCCCTCACCTCCCTGTAGGCTGTCTTGTCATTGTTGATAATCAAGCCTACCACTGTAGTGTCGTCTGCAAACTTGATGATTGAGTTGGAGGCCTGCATGGCCACGCAGTCGTGGGTGAACAGGGAGTACAGGAGGGGGCTGAGAACACACCCTTGTGGGTCCCCAGTGTTGAGGATCAGCGGAGTGGAGATGTTTCCTACCTTCACCACCTGGGGGAGGCCCGTCAGGAAGTCCAGGACCCAGTTGCACAGGGCGGGGTCGAGACCCAAGGTCTCAAGCTTGATGACGAGTTTGGAGGGTACTTTGGTGTTGAATGCTAAGCTGTAATCAATGAACAGCATTCTTACATAGGTATTCCTCTTGTCCAGCTGGGATAGGGCAGTGTGCAGTGTGATGGCGATTGCATCGTCTGTGGATCTATTGGGGCAGTAAGCAAATTGAAGTGGGTCTAGGGTGACAGGTAGGATGGAGGTGATATGATCCTAGACTAGTCTCTCATAGCACTTCATGATGACAGAAGTGAGTGCTAAGGGCCGATAGTCATTTAGTTCAGTTACCTTTGCTTTCTTGGATACAGGAACAATGGTGGTCATCTTGAAGCATGTGGGAACAGCAGACTGGGATAAGGATTGATTGAATATGTTCATAAACACACCAGCCAACTGGTCTGCGCATGCTCTGAGGACGCGGCTAGGGAGCCGGCAGCTTTGCGAGGGTTATCACGTTTAAATGTGTTACTCACGTCGGCCACGGAGGAGGAGAGCCCACAGTCTTTGGTAGCGGGCCGCATCGTTGGCACTGTATTGTCCTCAAAGCACGCAAAAAAGTTGTTTAGTTTGTCTGGAAGCAAGACGTCGATGTCCGCGATGGGGCTGTTTTTTTTTTTGTAATCTGTGATTGTCTGTAGACCCTGCCACATCTCGTGTTTGAGCCGCTGAATTGCGACTCCTTTGTCGCTATACTGATGCTTTGCTTGTTTGATTTCCTTACGGCGGGAATAACTACACTGTTTGTATTCTGCCATGTTTCCAGTGCTTTGCCATGATTAAATGTGGTGGTACGTGCCTTCAGTTTTGCACAAAGGCTGCCATCAATCCACGGTTTCTGGTTAGGGAAGGTTTTAATTGTCACAGTGGGTACAACATCTCCTATACACTTCCTTATTTACTCACTCACCGAGTCAGCGTATACGTCAATGTTATTGTCTGAGGCTACATGACATATACCCCAGTCCACATGATCAAAGTGGTCTTGAAGCGTGGAATCTGATTGGTCAGACCAATGTTGGCTAGACCTAAGCACGGGCATTTCCTGTTTTAGTTTCTGCCTGTAGCAGAGGAGCAACAAGATGGAATCATTTTCAGATTTGCCAAAAGGAGGGCAGGGGAGGGCCTTGTATGCATCGCAGGGCCTTGCACGCTCAACCATTGCTACCATTAGAGTAGCAATGGTTGAGCGTGTTACTCCCTCGTGTACTGCAATCGATATGCTGAGAGAATTTAGGTAGCCTTGTTCTCAAATTAGCTTTGTTAAAATCCCCAGCTATGCAGCCTCGGGATATATGGTTTCCAGTTTGCATAAAGTCCAGTGACGTTCCTTGATGGCCGACTTGGTATCTGCATGCGGGGGGTGACGATATACGAGGAGAGTTCTCTTGGGAGATAATATGCTCAGCATTTGATTGTGAGGAATTCTAGGTCAGCTGAACAAAAGGACTTCAGTTCCTGTATGTTGTTACAATTACACCATGAGTCGTTAATCATGAAACATACACCACCGCCCTTCTTCTTACTGTAGAGATGTTTATTCCTGTCGGCGCGATGCACTGAAAATCCCATTGGCTGTACGGACTCCGACAGCATGTCCCCAGCTAGCCATGTTGTCGTGAAACAGAGTATGTTACCATCCCGGATATCTCTTTGGGGGGAAAAACCCTGCATATTTTAGTGGTCTTCTATTGTCCCCGGCACAAGGTGTACCTGTGTAATGTTCATGCTGTTTAATCAGCTTCTTGATATGCCACACCTGTCAGGTGGATGGATTATCTTGGCAAAGGAAAATATTTCACTAAAAGGGATGTAAACAAATTTGTGCACAAAATTTGAGAGACATACGCTTTTTGTCTGTTAGCTTCTCTGCGCTACGGATCCCTTTCACAGGATAATTTTCCTAAACAATCGCTGAATTGCAGGGCGCAAAATATTACTAAAAATATTTATAATCATGCAATCACAAGTGAAAGACACCAAAACACAGTTTAGCTTGTTGTTAATCCAGCTATCGTGTCAGATTTTGAAAATATGCTTTACAGAGAAAGAAATCCAAGCTTTTGTGAGTGTATCAATCAATGCTAGAACAGCTAGCCCCAAATTAGCATGGTCACGAAAGTCAGAAAAGCAATAAAATTAATCGCTTACCTTTGATAATCTTCGGATGTTTGTACTCACGAGACTCCCAGTTACACAACAAATGTTATTTTTGTTCGATAAATATTACTTTTATAACAAAAAACTCCATTTGGGTTGTGCGTTATGTTCAGAAAACCAAAGCCTCGTTCCGTTCGACCAAAATTCCAAAAAGTATCCGTAATGGTCGTAGAAACATGTCAAATGTTTTTTATAATCAATCCTCAGGTTGTTTTTAACAAACATAATCAATAATATTTCAACCGGACCGTAACCTACTCAATAGGAGAGAAAAAGAATGGAGAGCTACCCTCTCGCACGCAGGAACTAATCTGAGGACACCTGACTACTTTTGAAAAATCTCGCTCATTTTTCAAAATAAAAGCCTGAAACTATGTCTAAAGCCTGGTCACAGCCTGAGGAAGCCATTGGAAAAGGAATCTGGTTGATACCCCTTTAAATGGAAGAAAGACGGGCCAGGAAACACAGATAAAAAATCCCTTCCGGGTTAGATTTTCTCAGGTTTCCGCCTGCAGAATCAGTTTTGTTATACTCACAGATAATATTTTGACAGTTTTGGAAACTTTGGTGTGTTTCCTATCCTAATCTGTAAATTATATGCATATTCTACGATCTGGACCTGAGAAATAGTCCGTTTACCTTGGGAACGTTATAAAAAAATGTCTCTAGTTTAAATTGACCGATTTTGATTGGGATCTTTTTATTATGTTACTCAGATTTACACACCGGTTTTAACTGCATTACATCAAATTTAGTGAGCCAATTGTTTTTTTATTTTGTGATGTAATGAACATAACGCACCATGAAGTTAATTTTAAATGGTTTAAAATCGGACTAGTGTTTGAAAAAGCTTTAGCAATAGGAGAAAGCTGCCTAATATAACTGAACAATGATCTTTGTATAATTAACTAATTAATTAGTAGGCATTCGTTAGCGGGCAGTGTCTGTCTGGACTAAGGATAATTCTTTATTTGTGAGCTATTATTGAATTACATTTATTTTGGGTAACAGACATATACAATAAAATGTACAATGTGGACCCAGAGGATATCACTTGAAAGTATTCATTAAAATGCTTGTTTCCAAAGTGGTCCTCGACGGTAAAAAGAATAACACATACCCTACTAGTCAAAAGTTTTAGAACACCTACTCATTCAAGGGTTTTTCTTTATTTTTTACTATTTTCTACATTGAAGAATAATAGTGAAGACATCAGAACTATGAAATAACACATACGGAATCATGTAGTGACCAAAAAAAAGTGTTAAATAAATCAAAATGTATTTTATATTTGAGTTTCTTCAAATAGCCACCCTTTGCGGGGGCCAGGTCATCTGATGCAGCACTCCACCACTCTCCTTCTTGGTAAAATAGACCTTACACAGCCTGAAGGTGTGTTGGGTCATTGTCCTGTTGAAAAACAAATGATAGTCCCACTAAGCGCAAACCAGATGGGATGGCGTATCGCTGCAGAATGCTGTGGTAGCCATGCTGGTTAAGTGTGCCATGATTTCTAAATAAATCACAGACACTGTCACCAGCAAAGCACCCCCACACCATAACACCTCCTCCTCCATGCTTCACAGTGGGAAATGCACATGCGGAGATCATCCATTCACCCACACCGCGTCTCACAAAGACACGGCGGTTGGAACCAAAAATCTCCAATTTGAACTCATCAGACCAAAGGACAGATTTCCACCAGTCTAATGTCCATTGCTTGTGTTTCTTGGCCCAAGCGAGTATCTTCTTATTATTGGTGTCCTTTAGTAGTGGTTTCTTTGCAGCAATTCGACCATGAAGGCCTGATTCACACATTATCTCTGAACAGTTGATGTTGAGATGTGTCTGTTACTTGAACTCTGTGAAGCATTTATTTGGGTTTGAATTTCTGAGGCTGGTAACACTAATGAACTTATCCTCTACAGCAGAGGTAACACTGGGTCTTCCATTCCTGTGGCGGTTCTCATGAGAGCCAGCTTCATCATAGCGCTTGATGATTTTTGCGACTCCACTTGAAGAAACTTTCAAAGTTCTTGAAATTTTCCGTATTGACTGACCTTCATGTCTTGAAGTAATGATGGACTGTCATTTCTCTTTGCTTATTTGAGCTCTCTGTTCTTGCCATAATATGGACTTAGCCCTATTTGGTAAAATACCATCTCCATACTTCCCCTACCTTGTCACAACACAACTGATTGGCTCAAATGCATTAAGAAGGAAAGAAATTACGCAAATTAACTTTTAACAAGGCACACCTGTTAATTGAAATGCATTCCAGGTGACTACCTCATGAAGCTGGTTGAGAGAATGCAAAGAGTGTGCAAAGCTGTCATCAATGCAAAATGGTGGCTATTTGAAGAAAATATATTGTGATCTGTTTAACACTTCTTTGGTTTCTACATTATTCCATATGTGTTATTTCATAGTTTTGATGTCTTCACTATTATTATACAATGTAGAAAATAATAAAAATAAAGAAAAACCAGACAAGACAAAATTACAAAGAAACATAAATACTTTCATTAAACTTTTATCTGAACATGTGAAAATCATGTAGCCTATCCTTGGTGTGATGATTTACATTAATTTGTGTAGTTTTAGGAGGTGTAGCCTATTAGTCTTGTTCAATTCTATAGGCCTAAGCTAAGAGTGAACAACAGGCCTATAATGTGAGTGAAAACCCCACTCATCGAAAATGTTTGACCAGATAGGTAACAAATTAATTTAAACGTGAATGATTGATGTTTGTCTCTTGAATGTGTCGCAATCTGAGAGCGAGAACGCGCATTCTGCCTCTGTTACCAGTGAGTGGGGAAGAAGTTGAGGCGCTTATCTAAAGCGCGCTCACAGTTGAAATATTGGGGCCACATGCATCGGCAAAAGACGAGAACGCGCGCCCTGTGTCTTCTCTGCTTCCCTCTCCGATACTGTCGTTTCCTGCATTCCAGTTGATTGGGAAGGGGGCCGGGACGACCACTGAGTAGCGAAATTCTGGGATAAGATGGAGGTTTGCGAGATACTTTTGTGCCTGGCCGTGGTGTCCAGCGTTCTCTGCGTTGGCTCGGTTCTGGGGAAATACGTGAGAGGTATCGTCAACACCAAGGAGGTAAGGTGTTTGATACCTAATTTATCAGATGTGACAATGACACCATTATTAGACTCGTCAGCGCCTTCTCATGTAGCCTAAAGCCCTTCCATGTTTATATTCTATTGCGAGTGTGACGCGCTCCGAAATTGCCTGATCATTTTTATTCCAAATCAAGCAATTCCTCCAAGATGTTACAGGATGTCCATACTGCCTTGTATTTGTGCGCATCTCTATGCGTGTCATAGTGAGCGTATTTCTATCTACATCGTTCTGGCTCTGTTTGTGGCTCTCACCAACCGGTAGAAGCAAGCTGTGGATGTTTACGAGAATGTGCCTTGCAAATCCTTCTAGCATTTATTTTTCTTTGTGATAGCGCAAGGTGTTGGTGATATCCTACACTGTAACCAAAATAACTCGCTTCCATAATTCGCATATAATAACGGTAACCCCGCCGTAACAGGTGATCGTCAGTTGTCGCTCACGTCACATATTGTTTATTATTGGTTCTCCTCATCTCACATCAGCCGTGCTCCAACACTTAACACTAGCCTATTAATATAAAACATAGTCTTCTGATATCAATCTATTATCAATATCAAAGATACTATTATCTGATTTAATCTATCTGTTTCTATTGATTCCTTCTGCGTTTAGATGTTGTGCTCATATTGTTCCCATGCCCTGCTGTGAGTGACCACGTTATAGGTCGGGCAAGAGTAAAGTGCACCAGAAAGATCTGTGCCAGCCGCGACAATCCCGTGCACTGAGCTCTCTCATAACTCTTCTCATCTCAGCTCTTCTAGTGTCCCACTTCTGCATAACAGTTTGATGATCAGGTGGGATATGTAACCCATGTCATTCATGCCTCATAAAGTAGGCTTACACCTGTCCTACACAATATAATTAATGCCCCTTTCCCCTTTCCCTCTTCAAAAGGACCACAATGGAAATAAGCTTTTAAGCTTTATTGTGTTATCCTTGATGAGTTTCTTATTGTATGTGGAGGCGTCACCGGCTGGAGCGCCCTTATGTATGGATTTAAAAAAAAATTGCCTAATAAATTCAATCAATCAATTATTTCATATGTATAACTACTTAGGCTTCTTATCAGATCATGTGGCTTCCAATCAATAGCTATTGAAAATTGACAAACTATAATATAGTTAACTAGCTAAATACACTAGTGTTTGTATGATATCAGAAATGCTTATGAATAACATAATCCATATTAGATCTCCAGCTCATGCCAGACGTACTCTATACTGTGATAAGGTGCGTCTCGGTGAGAGGTGTAGGAGTCAGGCGCAGGAGAGCAGGGATTACTGACAAGCGTGTTTAATATAATAATTATATATACATAGTCCACCAATACAAAATTGGCACAGATCTGTCTATATAAGGTCCCACAGTTCACAGTGCAGATCAGAGCAAAAACCAAGCCATGAGGTCGAAGCAATTGTCCGTAGATCTCAGAGACAGGATACTGTCGAGGCACAGATCTGTCTATATAAGGTCCCACAGATCACAGTGCCTAAATAGTGAAAACAAAACAGAACCTCGTGCCAAACGCACGGAGGAACAAACTCAGTTCCGAAAATAAACTACACGTGCGTAATAACGAGAACAAGAAACATCAACGATAAACGAGCGCAAAATACCCACAAGCTTAATCCCGCACGAAATAATGCAGGTAACCGGTGCCCTATATACACACAGAAATAAACGCAATTGAAACCAGGTGTGAAAAGGAACACAGACAAAACAACCAGAAAAGGAAAAAGGGATCGGTGGCGGCTAGTAAACCGGCGACGCCGAGCGCCGAGCGCCGCCCGAACAGGGAGAGGAGTTACCTTCGGTAGAAGTCGTGACATATACGCTCTTCTCTTATGCGGTGTGTTAGTCTGAACCAGGGTTGTGTCTTCCCTCAAACACCATGTCACTGCTCTGAATGGACTGAAACAACACTCATCTGGACATGTTGATATAGGGTGGGTGGGTGTGTGTTGTCCAGTGGGACTGTTCAACACATCAGTCTTGTCTGTGGACTCCCACCCAAGGTCACACACACACACACAGCCTCACTCCTCCACCTCAAAGTCACAGTAGAGTACAGTCGTGGCCAAAAGTTTTGAGAATGACACAAATATAAATTTTCACAAAATCTGCTGCCTCAGTTTGTATGATGGCAATTTGCATATACTCCAGAATGTTAGGAAGAGTGATCAGATGAATTGCAATTAATTGCAAAGTCCCTCTTTGCCATGCAAATGAACTGAATCCCCCAAAAACATTTCCACTGCATTTCAGCCCTACCACAAAGGACCAGCTGACATCATGTCAGTGATTATCTCGTTAACACAGGTGTGAGTGTTGACGAGGACAAGGCTGGAGATCACTCTGTCATGCTGATTGAGTTTGAATAACAGACTGGAAGCTTCAAAAGGAGGGTGGTGCTTGGAATCATTGTTCTTCCTCTGTAAATCATGGTTAACCGCAAGGAAACACGTTCCATCGTCATTACTTTGCACAAAAAGGGCTTCACAGGCAAGGATATTGCTGCCAGTAAGATTGCACCTAAATCAACCATTTATCGGATCATCAAGAACTTCAAAGAGAGCGGTTCAATTGTTGTGAAGAAGGCTTCAGGGCGCCAAAGAAAGTCCAGCAAGCGCCAGGACCGTCTCCTAAAGTTGATTCAGCTGCGGGATCGGGGCACCACCAGTACAGAGCTTGCTCAGGAATGGCAGCAGGCAGGTGTGAGTGCATCTGCACGCACAGTGGGGCGAAGACTTTTGGAGGATGGCCTGGTGTCAAGAAGGGCAGCAAAGAAGCCACTTCTCTCCAGGAAAAACATCAGGGACACACTGATATTCTGCTAAAGGTACAGAGATTGGACTGCTGAGTACTAGGGTAAAGTCATTTTCTCTGATGAATCCCCTTTCCGATTGTTTGGGGCATCCGGAAAAAAGCTTGTCTGGAGAAGACAAGGTGAGCGCTACCATCAGTCCTGTGTCATGCCAACAGTAAAGCATCCTGAGACTATTCATGTGTGGGGTTGCTTCTCAGCCAAGGGAGTGGGCTCACTCACAATTTTGCCTAAGAACACAGCCATGAATAAAGAATGGTACCAACACATCCTCCGAGAGCAACTTCTCCCAACCTTCCAGGAACAGTTTGGTGACGAACAATGCCTTTTCCAGCATGATGGGGCACCTTGCCATAAGGCAAAAGTGATAACTAAGTGGCTTGGGAAACAAAACAGCAATATTTTGGGTCCATGGCCAGGAAACTCCCCAGACCTTAATCCCATTGAGAACTTGTGGTCAATCCTCAAGAGGCGGGTGGACAAACAAAAACCCACAAATTCTGAAAATCTCCAAGCATTGCTTATGCAAGAATGGGCTGCCATCAGTCAGGATGTGGCCCAGAAGTTAATTGACAGCATGCCAGGGCGGTTTGCAGAGGTCTTGAAAAAGAAGGGTCAACACTGCAAATATTGACTCTCTGCATCAACTTCATGTAATTGTCAATAAAAGCCTTTGACACTTATGACATGCTTGTAATTATACTTCAGTATTCCATAGTAACATCTGACAAAAATATCTAAAGACACTGAAGCAGCAAACTTTGTGGAAATTAATATTTGTGTCATTCTCAAAACTTTTGGCCACGACTGTACAACATATCAAATCAGCCGGAAAGGTATGTTCAGGTTCAGTGATGGTGGGGAGGATTATAGGTATGATCAGGTTCAGTGATGGTGGGGAGGATTATAGGTATGATCAGGTTCAGTGACGGTGAGGAGGATTATAGGTATGATCAGGTTCAGTGATGGTGAGGAGGATTATAGGTATGATCAGGTTCAGTGACGGTGAGGAGGATTATAGGTATGATCAGGTTCAGTGATGGTGGGGAGGATTATAGGTATGATCAGGTTCAGTGACGGTGAGGAGGATTATAGGTATGATCAGGTTCAGTGATGGTGAGGAGGATTATAGGTATGATCAGGTTCAGTGATGGTGGGGAGGATTATAGGTATGATCAGGTTCAGTGATGGTGGGGAGAATTATAGGTATGATCAGGTTCAGTGATGGTGGGGAGAATTATAGGTATGATCAGGTTCAGTGATGGTGGGGAGAATTATAGGTATGATCAGGTTCAGTGATGGTGAGGAGAATTATAGGTATGATCAGGTTCAGTGATGGTGGGGAGGATTATAGGTATGATCAGGTTCAGTGATGGTGGGGAGGATTATAGGTATGATCAGGTTCAGTGATGGTGGGGAGAATTATAGGTATGATCAGGTTCAGTGATGGTGGGGAGGATTATAGGTATGATCAGGTTCAGTGATGGTGGGGAGAATTATAGGTTAGGTTAGGTTTTTGTGAGTTTATTTATGTTTGTGTGTGATTGTGATTTCATATGGCTGTGATTATATTTAAGGAAAGTGAGTGTGTTTGTGTTGCACCATTGTCTAACCTTACCAATGAATCATTGAGAGGTCCAGGGGTGACTTGACTATAGTTGATTGGTAATTAATTGTTAATGAGGTTTAGCAAGCAAACCTGGTTCTGGAGAGAGGGGGAAAGACAGAGAGAGAGAGAGAGAGAGAGGGAAATAGGAAGGGAGGGACAGCGAGAGCGGGGAGAGATAGAGAGGAAGGAACAGGGAGAGAGAGGTAAAGAGGAAGGGAGAGAGAGAGATTGAGGAAAGGAGGGACAGACAGAGGGGTAAGAGAGGGACAGAGAGAGAGGGAGTAGTAGTGACCGCTGTAGTGACCGGATACTGCATCGAGGCCTAGCACTTGATTAATGGGCTGTCTAACACACACACACACACACACACCCTCTTTCACTCACATACACACACACACACACCCTCTTTCACTCACATACACACACACTCTCTCTCACTCCCTCACATACACACGCACGCACAATGACTCAATGTCTCTGCGTCACAATGCAGTGGCCGTGGGGTAATGAGAGGACTAAGGGGGATTAAGGTTGACACCCCATCCTCTGTTCCACTGCTCCTGTTTCCCTACTACTCTCCACTGAGACCGACTGGGCCTAGTGCAGGACTACAGGTGCCTTCTGGGCTAGGCTTACACTGAGCTGCATGGACTGGGGCTAGACTGGACTGGCCTGCTCAGAAACACTGTTAGGCTCTATTCCCTTACTGTTCCTTAAGCGCATGCCCCCCCCCCACCCCACCTGAGGATCTTTTTTCAGCCATATATTTCCTGTTTGAGGAGTACAAAATCCATTTGTCACTTAAATATTGCTGCAGTGATTGCTTTAATTTGGCTCCTTCGACTCTTTCATACTCTTGCTTGTGCCTGTCGTTTTCCCCCCCATTAAAGTTACTACCGTGGAAATGACGCCTCTAGCACTGAGATGCAGTGCCTTAGACCGCTGCGCCACTCGGGAGCCGAAGTGACAATAGTGGTAGGTGGATTATTTGTCCAGATCTGTAATAGGCTATAGCAGTGGTCCCAACTTTTTTGAGTCAAGATCACTTTGAGTCAAAATGCAAGCCGCGATCTACCGTTCAAATTGTTTTTTTACGTTACTTAAAAAATGTAAGCCTATGCAACATTAACCTAATGAAACAATAGTGTAGTAATGAGATTTGAGCAGTAGGCTATAGGCCCAAAACATTATTACAGCATATTGGCTTTGCTTGAATTGCCTTGCCAATGCATTGTTGTTCTTCTCGGACCGTTTTTAAAAATGATATTTCAACATTTGAGTAAGACTATATGATCACACCGGTAATAGATCAGTTGTTGTATTACTTGTGAGGCACAGCTGAGTGAGCATACATTTTAATAAAGTGCTTTATTTTTTCCCGGGCTGATGGAGCCTGCATCTGATGGTCAGTCTCAGCAGAGGGTGAGGGCAGCAGACTGAGGGTCTGCCTCTCAACGTCTCTCCGCTCTCCCTTTCCTCAGCTGACACTGACTGAAAAGGGACTCTGTCTTCCAGCTGATGACGAAACTCGAGTCGCACCGCATTATTTCTGCCTCATGCACAAATGTATTTTGTTACTCCTATGACCAAAGAAAGAAGACCCAAGCCACTAATAATAACAACGCAAGCCTATCGATACATTTTCCTACTCATTCATTGCAGGTGCAGTGCTGGTTGTAGTGTGAGTGGAAGTAGGGAGAATGCACATTTTATGGCTTATCAAAGTGTTGAATAGAAAGTGTTGACAGTGCTGAGTAAAAACATGAACTCACTCATCAAAACAGCAGCTCTTTGCTGTATTCATGGTTTTAAGGTTTATAAATCTCACAGTATCAACTTTGCTGAAGCTTTCTTTTACGCCTGCTACGTTACTGCAGACACAGTCATCTGAGCCATCCGATTGGCCAGTTGTAGGCCTATAGTGCACTTGATTTGCTACCCCTGGGCCTGCCAGGAAGGCAGAGTTTATACCTTCAGACGTGAAATGGTTCAAAATGTGAACACGTCGCCTACCTGGTGCGCGGGCAGCTGAATTAGGTGCACCCACCATCAACAGAGCGAGACATTTACATAAATGTTTGGTGTTCAACTAATAATGCCTTGGAGATCGAACAGATTTTTATTTATTGGACATTTGAGAAATCCATATGCATTGTGTGCTTAACCCATTAGGGCGTCACCCACACAACCAGCGTCACCAATAAACAAGGGATATTGGCCAAATGAGCCTCTTTCCTTGTGTGTAGATGTGTAGCATTACAAAGCTTTATAGCGTATTGTTTTATTGGTTTTTACTTACCTTAAATAATAATTGTCCACCTCATGGTTCAGCTGTCAGAGATTTGAGCACTAAATGCATCTGGGCATTGCATGCTTAGGCCTATAGACTTATATAATAGGCGGTGTCAGAGGAAAGCCCATAAAATTGTCAGACATTGACCCCCCCCTTTCTTGTACACTGCTGCTACTCGCTGTTTGTTTGTTAACAATGCATAGTCACTTCGCCCCCACCCACATGTACAGATTACCTCAACTAGCCTGTACCCCTGCACACTGACTCGGTACTGGTGCCCCCTGTATATAGCCTCGTTATTCTTATTGTGATACTTTTTATTATTACTTTTATTTTAGTCTACTTGGTAAATATTTTCTTCTTCTTGAACTGCACTGTTGGTTGTAAGTAAGCATTTCACGGTAAGTTCTACACTTGTATTCGTCGCATGTGGCAAATAAAGTTTGATTTGATTTAGGCGTCCACTGTACGATATTAATATAAACAATGTATATAAAGGAAGAGAAGCTTAGGCCTAGCCCCAGAGAGAGAGAGAGTGATATTCCGGCGGCATGCTATGACACCAGAATTATTTAATTATCCTTGTCAGATGGGCTAGCCTACTGCGTCTGCTATAGAGATATAGACGTACAGAAGGAGTCTACTTCGTTAGTTTTTTATCCTAATATTTTTTATAAAGATAACCATTATATTGTAAGGTTATGGGAGTAACTCTGTTAGGCCTAAAACATTTTTCCTCACCTCAAGTTCAACTGTTGGTGTCAGTTGGAGTGTCGGTGCGCACTCCCTTAATATCATAGGCCTGCAGTATAATAGGCTAATAGCCACATCAAACCTTCACACAACTTTATAAACTTTATAAGGGTAACATCAAAAGTAAGTACATTTTTATAGGGAAAATACGAGCAGGATATTATATTGTGGCAAACAAAGAAAAGGGCTCCGAATGAAACAAAACACTTACGAACTGGTCTGAACCTTCACGACTTTTAATACATTTTATTTGCCTAAAGCCGGCAATTACCAGCTAACCGAAACATATGCTCCAGACAGGCCCAGTTATTCATTAAACTTTAACTCGTGCTCTGCCTCCTCTCCAATCCGAGCGGCTATTCCTCACTCACCTAGAATCTAACGCTTCAATACAGACGTTGAATTGACAAGGGTACTGTGTGTATATATATACTTTTTACGGACAAATAAAATCAATCCAATCAAGAGATATCTGTTACAAAACACCAAAAAGTTTGATGACAATCTGAGATTGTCAAGCCAAATCTTCGTTACTGGGTAAACCTACGTAAGGAGGGATGTCTTTTCTGTTTGTTGAGATTGACATAATCTATGTATTCTGGTGTTGAAAAGGCAAACCATGATATTGAAGTGCCTGAAGTCGGCATGCTTTATTTATTGGTTGTGTGGTGCATTGGCACAGAAACATGTTGGTGGAAAACGAATTGCATATATTTTATATAATTATAAATATGTAATCAAAATGTTAAATCTAATTCCCCCCTAGCTGATCATTGTCTTCGACCAGCTCTGATCGTAGTGTAATGAAACCGCCAGGGAGAGTGAGCTCTTCTGTGGTGGTCAGCAAACCATCAACCTTCTGGCCCGTAGCCCCACTGATTTCGACTGTGCCTCAAAATAAGTCGTTATCCACGTTTATAAACACAGGTTCACGACAGTTAATGTTATTTGTGGGCGTAAACAAATATTTGTAACATTAGGGAGGGGGGGGTGCAGTTTTTTTACACCATGTGTTGGACTTTTGAATCCGAGGGTATCCTGCTATTAGCATTGTTTTTAATTAAGCAACGTGACAACAGTAATTAATGAGGCTGTCTAGACAGCACATGTGACTGCAGGTAGGGTAGACAGAGCATGTGACTGCAGGTAGGGTAGACAGCACATGTGACTGCAGGTAGGGTAGACAGAGCAGGTGACTGCAGGTAGGGTAGACAGAGCAGGTGACTGCAGGTAGGGTAGACAGAGCAGGTGACTGCAGGTAGGGTAGACAGAGCAGGTGACTGCAGGTAGGGTAGACAGAGCAGGTGACTGCAGGTAGGGTAGACAGAGCAGGTGACTGCAGGTAGGGTAGACAGAGCAGGTGACTGCAGGTAGGGTAGACAGCACATGTGACTGCAGGTAGGGTAGACAGAGCAGGTGACTGCAGGTAGGGTAGACAGAGCAGGTGACTGCAGGTAGGGTAGACAGAGCAGGTGACTGCAGGTAGGGTAGACAGAGCAGGTGACTGCAGGTAGGGTAGACAGAGCAGGTGACTGCAGGTAGGGTAGACAGAGCAGGTGACTGCAGGTAGGGTAGACAGAGCAGGTGACTGCGGTAGGGTAGACAGAGCATGTGACTGCAGGTAGGGTAGACATTTCAGGTGACTGCAGGTAGGGTAGACAGAGCAGGTGACTGCAGGTAGGGTAGACAGAGCAGGTGACTGCAGGTAGGGTAGTCAGCGCAGGTGACCTCAGGTAGGGTAGACAGAGCAGGTGGCTGCAGGTAGGGTAGACAGAGCAGGTGACTGCAGGTAGGGTAGACAGCGCAGGTGACTGCAGGTAGGGTAGACAGAGCAGGTGACTGCAGGTAGGGTAGTCAGCGCAGGTGACTGCAGGTAGGGTAGTCAGCGCAGGTGACTGCAGGTAGGGTAGACAGAGCAGGTGACTGCAGGTAGGGTAGACAGAGCAGGTGATTGCAGGTAGGGTAGACAGAGCAGGTGACTGCAGGTAGGGTAGACAGCGCAGGTGACTGCAGGTAGGGTGGACAACACAGGTGACTGCAGGTAGGGTAGACAGAGGAGGTGACTGCAGGTAGGGTAGACAGAGCAGGTAGGGTAGACAGAGCAGGTAGGGTAGACAGAGCAGGTAGGGTGGACAGAGCAGGTGACTGCAGGTAGGGTAGACAGAGTAGGTAGGGTAGACAGAGCAGGTAGGGTAGACAACACAGGTGACTGCAGGTAGGGTAGACAGAGCAGGTAGGATAGACATAGCAGGTAGGGTAAACAGAGCAGGTAGGGTAGACAGAGCAGGTAGGGTAGACATAGCAGGTAGGGTAGACAGAGAAGGTAGGGTAGACAGCGCAGGTAGGGTAGACAACACAGGTGACTGCAGGTAGGGTAGACAGAGCAGGTAGGGTAGACAGAGAAGGTAGGGTAGACAGCGCAGGTAGGGTAGACAGAGAAGGTAGGGTAGACAGCGCAGGTAGGGTAGACAACACAGGTGACTGCAGGTAGGGTAGACAGAGCAGGTAGGGTAGACAGAGAAGGTAGGGTAGACAGAGCAGGTAGGGTAGACAGAGAAGGTAGGGTAGACAGCGCAGGTAGGGTAGACAACACAGGTGACTGCAGGTAGGGTAGACAGAGCAGGTAGGGTAGACAGAGCAGGTAGGGTAGACAGAGAAGGTAGGGTAGACAGAGCAGGTAGGGTAGACAGAGCAGGTAGGGTAGACAGAGCAGGTAGGGTAGACAGAGCAGGTAGGGTAGACAGAGAAGGTAGGGTAGACAGAGCAGGTAGGGTAGACAGAGCAGGTAGGGTAGACATAGCAGGTAGGGTAGACAGAGAAGGTAGGGTAGACAGCGCAGGTAGGGTAGACAACACAGGTGACTGCAGGTAGGGTAGACAGAGCAGGTAGGGTAGACAGAGCAGGTAGGGTAGACAGAGCAGGTAGGGTAGACAGAGAAGGTAGGGTAGACAGAGCAGGTAGGGTAGACAGAGCAGGTAGGGTAGACAGAGCAGGTAGGGTAGACAGAGCAGGTAGGGTAGACAGAGCAGGTAGGGTAGACAGAGCAGGTTTTTGGTGATTGCAGCCCTGTTCCTTCTCTTATGTTAATTTATTCATAGATGCAAATATACATGGTGTATGTGAGCAAATGTCGCACATAAAATTGTCTTTATTTTAACACAAAATATACTGTATATAAAAAAATACCAGATACAGTAAGAACATTCATATATGAGTGCATTCTTAGAAAAAAACATACAATCAATTGAATAGATTGAATAGCTGAATTCCCATTGAAATCCCAGAACTCCATTCATTATGTGCTATAATTCATTATCTGATGGAATTTTAAAATGTAAAAAGTTTGGAGTATCTTCATCCATTGTTCAACTATTGCATTTAAGGGGAATATTTTTTTATTTATCTTTTAACAATTTTGATGACCATTTCCACCTTATTGGGTAAGAACAGGGTAAAACAGGACTGCATGGCCGGAAGTGCTCAGCAACTGCGATCGTCATGCCCCAAACAGCCCAGCCAGATAGAGAAGAGGTCGGAGATACAGAAAGACAGCTAGAGCGAGAGAGATGGTCAATACAAATGGAAAGACGTTAACCTGTTTGGCCTGGAGGGTCTAAAATTAGATTAATATGTCTGTGCAACACAGATTAATTTACAGGGTTGTGTGTGTGTGTGTGTGTGTGTGTGTGTGTGTGTGTGTGTGTGTGTGTGTGTGTGTGTGTGTGTGTGTGTGTGTGTGTGTGTGTGTGTGTGTGTGTGTGTGTGTGTGTGTGTGTGTGTGTGTGTGTGAAAGAGAGAGGGAAGTAGAAAGGAGTGTGTATTTCTGAGAGAGTGTAGTGACTTTCATGGTTTATATGGCAGCTGCAAACTCGGGCAGCATGTGGCAGTTGCTATGACAATAATGGGGGAAATGGAGGTTTGGTGTGTGTGTCTGAGCCTAACAAGGGATTCATTCACAGTCCTTGAGCAGTCATATGATATACCCCAGGCACAGCCCCCAGTCCCACCACCTCTCCTCCTTTGTGACTGCTCTGTAGTCATGGATACACCTTTAGCCTAGGACAATACAATCTAGGACAATAAAATACATTGAAGTGCAGTATGTAGTACTGTATGTAGAATGTAGTACTGTAGGTCTGGAAGTTAGGCCTCTTGATATACAGTACCAGTCAAGTTTGGGCACACCTACTCATTCAAGGGTTTTTCTTTATTTAGACTGTTTTCTACATTGTAGAATAGTAGTGAAGACATCAAAACTATGAAATAACACAAAATATATTTTATATTTGAGATTCTTCAAAGTAGCCACCCTTTGCCTTGATGAAAGCTTTGCACATTCTTGGCATTCTCTCAATTAGCTTCACGAGGTAGTCACATGGAATGCATTTCAATTAACAGGTGTGCCTTGTTAAAAGTTCATTTGTAGAATTTCTTTCCTTAATGCTTTTGAGCCAATCAGTTTTGTTGTGACAAGATAGGGGTGGTATACGGGAGATAGCCCTATTTGGTAAAAGACCAAGTCAATATTATGGAAAGAACAGCTCAAATAAGCAAAGAGAAACAACAGTCCATCCTTACTTTTAAGACATGAAGGTCAGTCAATTTAAAGAAGTTTCTTCAAGTGCAGTCGCAAAAACTATCAAGGCTATGATGAAACTGGCTCTCATGAGGACCCCCACCGGAATGGAAGACCCAGTGTTACCTCTGCTGCAGAGGATAAGTTCATTAGAGTTAACTGCACATCATATTGCAGCCCAAATAAATACTTCACATAGTTCAAGTAACAGACACATCTCAACATCAACTGTTCAGAGGAGACTGCGTGAATCAGGCCTTCATGGTCGAATTGCTGCAAAGAAACCACAACTAAAGGACACCAATAATAAGAAGAGACTTACTTGGGCCAAGAAACACAAGCAATGGACATTAGACTGGTGGAAATCTGTCCTTTGGTCTGATGAGTTCAAATTTGAGATTTTTGGTTCCAACCGCTGTGACTTTGTGAGACACAGAGTAGGTGAACGGATGATCTCTGCATGTGTGGTTCCCACCGTGAAGCATGGAGGAGGAGATGTGATGGTGTGGGGGTGTTTTGTTGGTGACACTGTCAGTGAATTATTTAGAATTCAAGTCACACTTAACCAGCATGACTACCACAGCAGTCTGCAGTGATACGCCATCCCATCTGGTTTACCCTTAGTGGGACTATCATTTGTTTTTCAACAGGACAATGACCCAAAACACAACTCCAGGCTGTGAAAGGGCTAATTGACCAAGCAGGAGAGTGATGGAGTGCTGTATCAGATGACCTGGTCTCCACAATGACCCGACCTCAACCCAATTGAGATGGTTTGGGATGAGTTGCACCGCAGAGTGGAGGAAAAGCAGCCAACAAGTGCTCAGCATATGTGGGAACTCCTTCAAGACTGTTGGAAAAGCATTCTTCATGAAGCTGGTTGAGAGAATGCCAAGAGTGTGCAAAGCTGTCATCAATGCATAGGGTGGCTACTTTAAACAATATAACATGTATAAAATATACTTTGATTTGTTTAACACTTTTTTGGTTATTACATGATTCCATATGTGTTTTTTCATAGTTTTGATGTCTTCGCTATTATTCTACAATGTAGAACATTGTAAAAATGAACAAAAGCCCTTGAATGAGTAGTTGTGTCCAAACTTTTGACTGGTACTGTATGGCTGAGTGTGTTAACTGTTAACTACAGATGGCTTGCTCTCTGACATATGGCTATGGATTTGCTCGCTATCTATGAGATATAGTGCAGCTGTAAGTTCAACCTTTTCTGTGTTGTTTAAAATGATAAATTCTATACAGCCTGTGTAGGTGTCTGTCAGCCTACATCTGCAGCACAGCCCATTGACTGATACGCTGCTGCAGTGCCTTATGGAAGGACAGTATCTTGACATGATGCTGTTTGAATATTACAGCCAGGTTTTCCTGCTCTCTTCCCCATCTCACCTTCATCTCCCCCTCTCTTCTCTCCCCATTCTCTACCCTATGCCCCTCTCTCCCTCCTCCTCTCTGATTCCCCACTCTAAACAGGACTGGTTGTTCCTCACTCGCTTCTGTTTTCTCACTGATTTTGGACGTCTGGACTTCCGGTTCCGCTACCAAAAGGTCAGGTTATAGTACAACTGACCCCCTATCTATCATTATCTTTTTTTATTTTGTTCCATCAGTATTGTTGGCACTCTCCCTCTTAGTGAGTCTCTCTTTCTCTCTCTCTCTCTCTCTCTCTCTCTCTCTCTCTCTCTCTCTCTCTCTCTCTCTCTCTCTCTCTCTCTCTCTCTCTCTCTCTGTTTCTCTCCAGCTCCCTCTCTCGCTCTCTCCAGCCCCCCCCCTCTCTCTCTTTCTCTCTCTCTCTCTCTCTCTCTCTCTCTCTCTCTCATCCTTCATCATCTTTCCTCTATGTCCATCTCTCTCCTCACTCCTTCTGTCTTTGGTAGTTGTATCTACCTTTGTCTGTTCCTGTTATATTCTCCATACATTTACCCTCTCCTGTCCTCTCTTCTCCTCCTCTCTATCCTCTCCTATCCTCCTCTTTTTTATTTCTGTCCTCCTTTCTGTGTTCCTCCGGTTGCTGTTAGTGGTCTGCAGACTTTGAGGCAGTCTGGTATTAATCTTAGGCCCCCTTTTCCCATTCCTTCCCTCCTCCATTCTCTCATTCTCTCTCTCCTCTCTAGTCGCGATGCTGTCAGAATATATTGCTCTACTTTGATGACAGCTCTCAGTGGCCAGCTGTGTACAAGAAGCCAGACAAGGTGAGAAACCACTACTCTGTGTCACACTTGGCGTGTGTGTGTGTGTGTGTGTATATATATGGTTGTGTGTTTCCATCTGCTCTGTTTTACCTGACCATGCTCCTTCTGTGATCTGGGCAACATTGTGTGTACAGGCATTTCTGTTTCTTTATATGGAGTTAGTTTCATAGAAATAGAATGAATAGAACGGGCTTGGACGCTCTAACCTTGGCAATTTGACTGGTAAACTCTCATGGGTACACTCGCAATCACTGCCTGGTATTGTGATGCAATAATTTCCATGGTATTTTGGAATGTTCTATCAACTGATGGATGCCGTAAAGAGGTCAATCGAACTCGACCTAAGCAATGGAATTGCCATGAAACGCGTGGGGGAAAGGGCCGTGGGCAAAAGATCCTGAGTCTCCTCATTGCTCCCCAGGAAAATGATCCTACATTTAGGCTATTGTTTACATGTGTATTTCACACTATTTTGAGGTAGAAATCTTAATATAATGCTTGTATGGATGTTAAACCCAATGCATGTTTATGTCATTGTTACCAATCAACTGCATTACAGTTAAAAATGACTGACTACCACCACCGATTTCTGTATGCTAACCAGCTTATACAAACGGGAGTTAGCATTTAGCAGTCTTCTAAACCTGAAAAGGGACAACTTCTACATGTTATGCAGCGAAAACAGACAATTGCTTTTTTTGTAATATCAGTTGAGTTTACTCAACAAATCACAGCACATTTTGAAGGGTACATTTCCTGCTTTTAATTCCTGGCATAGCCAGTTGATATTCAGATATTCACATCATATAAAGGAACTCCCCTCGACCACACCCAAAAATTGGGGGAAACAAACATTCTTTCCCATTGACCCCCATTGTAAAAAAGCCAACTTCATGGTCTACTTTTGTTTGTTATACAGAAATAACAGAACATTCCGAAAAGCTGCTGTGTTGTTCAATGCACATGTAACCGGGTCAAAAATCCCAACCTACGGTTCGCAATGCTCACACTTAGAGAAATAGAGCCTTCTAAAAGAGTCCTGTGGCTTCAGGTGGACCTGGGAGAGCATCTACCCACCCACTTGGAAGCCAGGCCCACTCACTGGGGAGCCAGGCCCAGCAAATCAGAATTAGTTTTTCCCCACAGAAGGGCTTTATTACAGACAGAAATGCCCTTCAGTTTCATCAGCAGTCTGGGTGGCTGGTCTCAGACGATCCCGCAGGTGAAGAAGTTGGATGTGGAGGTCCTGGGCTGGCGTGGTTACACATGGTCTGCGGTTGTGAGGCCGGTTGGATGTACTGCCAAATTCTCTAAAACAACATTGGAGGCGGCTTATTGTAGCGAAATTAACAAATTCTCACGCAAAAGCTCTGGTGGACATTACTGCACTCAGCCTGCCAATTGCACACTCCCTCAACTTGAGACATCTCTGGCATTGTGTTGTGGCCTTCTATTGTCCCCAGCACAAGGCGCAGCTGTGTAATTATTATGCTGTTTAGTCAGCTTATTGATATGCCACACATGTCAGGTGGATCGATTATCTTGGCAAAGGTGAAAGGTTCACTAACAGGGATGTAAACAAATCTGTGCATAAAATTTGTCACGTTCGTTTAGAGATGGATTGGACCAAGGTGCAGCGTGGTAGACGTACATCTTACTTTATTAAAAATGAACACCAAAAAAAAAAAAAGAATACAAACGAAACGTAAAGTTCTGGGCTGCTCACAAGCAGCCACACAAAAACAAGATCCCACAAACTAAAGGTGGAAAAAAGGCTGCCTAAATATGATCCCCAATCAGAGACAACGATAGACAGCTGACTCTGATTGGGAACCATACCCGGCCAACAAAGAAATAGAAAAACTAGAATACCCACCCAAATCACACCCCGACCTAACCAAATAGAGAAATAAAAAGGCTCTCTATGTAACGGCAGCCTTCCTTCTCTTCAAGAGAAGAGGTGTAGCAGGGATCGGACCAACACGCAGTGTAGCCAGTGCTCAACATGTTTAATTAAACGATAAACAGAGAACACTTACAAATAGAAAATAACAAAAAGTGGCAAACCGATACAGTCCTAGCTGGTGCAGAGAAAACACAGAGACAGGAAACAACCACCCACAAACCCCAACACAAAACAAGCCACCTATATATGATTCCCAATCAGAGACAACACAAAACACCTGCCTCTGATTGGGAACCATATTAGGGCCAAACACAGAAACAGACAAACTAGACACACAACACAGAATGCCCACCCAGCTCACGTCCTGACCAACACTAAAACAAGCAAAACACACAAGAACTATGGTCAGAACGTGACAGTACCCCCTCCTGAGGTGCGGACTCCGAACGCACCCCCTAAAACTCTAGGGGAGGGTCTGGGTGGGCATCTGTCCGCGGTGGCGGCTCCGGCACTGGACGAGGACACCACCATTGTCTTTGTCCTCCTCCTTAGCGTCCTTTGAGTGGCGACCCTCGCCACCGACCTTGGCCTAGGAACCCTCACAAAAGGCCCCATCAGACTGAGGAGACAGCTCCGAACCGAGAGGTAGCTTAGGACAGAGAGGTAACTCCGGACGAATGGCGGCTCCGGACTGAATGGCGGCTCCTGACTGAATGGCGGCTCCTGACTGAATGGCGGCTCCTGACTGGCTGGCGGCTCCTGACTGGCTGGCGGCTCCTGACTGGCTGGCGGCTCCTGACTGGCTGGCGGCTCCTGACTGGCTGGCGGCTCCTGACTGGCTGGCGGCTCCTGACTGGCTGGCGGCTCCTGACTGGCTGGCGGCTCCTGACTGGCTGGCGGCTCCTGACTGGCTGGCGGCTCCTGACTGGCTAGCGGGATGGCTCAGATGGCGCTGGGCAGACGGAAGGCTCAGATGGCGCTGGGCAGGCAGGCAGCTCAGACGGCGCTGGGCAGGCAGGCAGCTCAGACGGCGCTGGGCAGGCAGGCAGCTCAGACGGCGCTGGGCAGGCAGGCAGCTCAGACGGCGCTGGGCAGGCAGGCAGCTCAGACGGCGCTGGGCAGGCAGGCAGCTTAGACGGCGCTGGGCAGGCAGGCAGCTCTGACCTGCTGAGGCGCACAGTAGGCCTGGTGCGTGGTGCCGGAACTGCTGGTACCGGACTGGAGACACGCACCACTAGGCGAGTGCGGGGAGCAGGAACAGGGCACACTGGACTCTCAAGGCGCACTATAGGCCTGGTGCGTGGTACCGGCACTGGTGGTACCGGGCTGAGGGCACGCACCTCAGGGTGAGTGCGGGGAGAAGGAACAGTGCGTACAGGGCTCTGGAGACGCACAGGAGGCTTGGTGCATGGTGCTGGAACTGCTGGTACTGGGCTGGAGACACGCACCACAGGGAGAGTGCGTGGAGGAGGAACAGAGTTCTGGAGACGCACAGGAAGCCTGGTGCGTGGTGTTGGCACCGATGGTACTGGGCTGAGGGCACGCACCTCAAGGCAAGTGCGGGCTGCTGGAACTGGAGGCCTGGTACGTGGTACCGGCACCGGAGAGCTGGTGCATGGGGCTGCCACAGGAGAGCTGATGAGCTGAGCTGGCACAGGACGTGCAGGGCTAGGAAGGCGCACAGGAGGCCTGGTGCGTGAGGCTGGCACAGTCTTCACCAGGCGGCTAGCCTCAGGACGAGTATGGAGAGCTGACTCAGGTGACATCAAATCCCCGACATGTTCCGTCGGGCGGATGTCGTACCTCATGCACCAAACCAGCAAATCCCTCATTTCTCTCTCCTCCAATTTCCCCATTAGATCCTTCACAGTCTCTACTTTGCTCACCTCCAATACCGCCCTCACCGGCTCTGGTTCCATCCTTGGCTCCTTACGGTAAGCAGGGGGAGTTGGCTCAAGTCTCCTACTTGACCCAGCTACATACCCCTTTAGTACCCCCCCAATAAATGTTTGGGGGAGCCTCTCGGGCTTCCAGCCGCTCTGCCTTGCTAGCGCCTCATAATGCCGCCTCTCTGTTTTTGCTGCCTCCAGCTCTGCTTTAGGGCGGCGACATTCCTCTGGCTCTGCCCAGGGTCCTTTTCCGTCCAGCTCATCCTCCCATGTCCACTCATGAACTCGCTGCTGCTGCTGCTGTCGCTGCTGCCCGTTGCTACGCTGCTTGGTCCGAGATTGGTGGGTGGTTCTGTAACGGCAGCCTTCCTTCTCTTCAAGAGAAGAGGAGGTGTATCAGGGATCGGACCAACACGCAGTGTAGCCAGTGCTCAACATGTTTAATTAAACGATAAACAGAGAACACTTACAAATACAAAATAACAAAAAGTGGCAAACCGATACAGTCCTAGCTGGTGCAGAGAAAACACAGAGACAGGAAACAACCACCCACAAACCCCAACACAAAACAAGCCACCTATATATGATTCCCAATCAGAGACGACACAAAACACCTGCCTCTGATTGGGAACCATATTAGGCCAAACACAGAAACAGACAAACTAGACACACAACATAGAATGTCCACCCAGCTCACGTCCTGACCAACACTAAAACAAGCAAAACACACAAGAACTATGGTCAGAACGTGACACTCTAAGGTCAGAGCATGACAAAATTTGAGAAATAAGCTTTTTGTACGTATGGAACATTTCGGGGATCTTATATTTCAGCTCATGAAACGTGGGACCAACACTTTAAATGTTGTGTTTATATTTTTGTTCAATATACACTAGCGTTCAAAAGTTTGGGGTCACTTAGAAATGTCCTTGTTTTTTAAAGAAAATCAAAATAAATTGTCCATTAAAATAACATCAAATTGATCAGAAATACAGTGTAGACATTGTTAATGTTGTAAATGACTATTGTAGCTGGAAACGGCAGATTTTTTATGTAGTATCTACATAGGCGTACAGAGGCCCATTATCAGTAACCATCACTCCTGTGTTCCAATGGCACGGTGTGTTAGCTAATCCAAGTTTATCATTTTAAAAGGCTAATTTATCAATAGAAAACCCTTTTGCAATTATGTTAGCACAGCTGAAAACTGTTGTTCTGATTAAAGAGGCAATAAAACTGGCCTTCTTTAGACTAGTTGAGTATCTGGAGCATCAGCATTTATGGGTTCGATTACAGGCTCAAAATGGCCAGAAACAAATAACTTTCTTCTGAAACTCATCAGTCTATTCTTGTTCTGAGAAATGAAGGCTATTTCATGCAAGAAATTGCCAAGAAACTGAAGATCCCTTCACAGAACAGCGCAAACTGGTACTAACCAGAATAGAAAGAGGAGTGGGAGGCCCCGGTGCACAACTGAGCAAGAGGACAAATACACTACAGTGTCTAGTTTGAGAAACAGATGCCTCACAAGTCCTCAACTGGCAGCTTCATTAAATAGTACCCGCAAAACACCAGTCTCAAGGTCAACAGTGAAGAGGCGACTCTAGGATGCTGGCCTTCTAGGCAGAGTTGTAAAGAAAAAGCCATATCTCAGACTGGCCAATAAAGATTAAAGATTAAGATGGGCAAAATAACAAAGACACTGGACAGAGGAAGATTGGGAAAAAAAGGGTTAAGGACAGACAAATCTAAGATTGAGGTGTTCGGATCACAAAGAAGAACATTCGTGAGATGCAGAAAAAATTGAAAGATGATGGAGGACTGCTTGATGCCATCTGTCAAGCATGGTGGAGGCAATGTGAAGGTCTGGGGGTGCTTTGGTGGGAGATTTGTACAGGGTAAAAGGGATCTTGAAGAAGGAAGGCTATCACTCCATTTTGCAATGCCATGCCATACCCTGTGGACGGTGCTTAATTGGAGCCAATTTCCTCCTACAACAGGACAATGACCCAAAGGACAGCTCCAAACTATGCAATAACTATTTAGGGAAGAAGCAGTCAGCTGGTATTCTGTCTGTGCTGGCCACTCCATTATAGTCACCGGATCTCAACCCTATTGAGCTTTTGTGGAAGCAGCTTGACAGTATGGTACGTAAGAAGTGTCCGTCAAGCCAATTCAACTTGTGGGAGGTGCTTCAGGAAGCATGGGATGAAATTTATTCAGATTACCTCAACAAATTGACAGCTAGAATGCTAAAGGTCTGCAAGGTTGTAATTGCTGCAAATGGAAGATTCTTTGTCGAAAGCAAAGTTTGAAGGACACAATTATTATTTAAATAAAAAATCATTATTTATAACCTTGTCAACGTCTTGACTATATTTCCTATTCATTTTGCAACTATTTTCATGTGTTTTCATGGAAAACAAGGACATTTCCAAGTGACCCCAAACTTTTGAACGGTAGTGCATATATAAAATTTAGCTAAAACATTGCTCTTTCCTTTAAATGGCTCTACTGTTAGTGATGGATCCTTGGCTGCAATGAGATTTTACAATTCCTCTGTTGAAGGCTTCATCATTCCCTGACATACGTTGGCAACTGAGGTAAAGTAGTGACTGGCTACAACTGGAGCAAGGAGTGAGAGTGAGCGTGAGCCTAATCCTCCCCCCCCAAAAAATCTGTTTAAAACTAGTCCTGTACTGCCCGATCTTGTGGACTGTCGCATCCTGTCCAAAACTTGTGTAACGGCTGTCTAATGCCTCCTCCTCGGATGAGGAGGAGGAGTAAGGGTCGGACCAAAATGCAGCGTTGAATGTAGACATAATGAATTTATTAAAGAAAGACGAAACACGAAAACTCTTACACAAACTACAAAACAACAAACGACGTAGACAGACCTGAACTTGATAACTTACATATAGACACGAAGAACGCACGAACAGGAAAGACTAGCCAAACGAACGAACGAACAAACGAAACAGTCCTGTGTGGTGCAACAGACACAGATACAGGAACAATCACCCACAAACAAACAGTGAGAACAGCCTACCTTAATATGGTTCTCAATCAGAGGAAACGTCAAACACCTGCCTCTAATTGAGAACCATATCAGGCAACACATTTAACCCAACATAGAAACACATAACATAGAATGCCCACCCCAACTCACGCCCTGACCAACTAAACACATACAAAAACAAGGAAAACAGGTCAGGAACGTGACAACTTGACTCTAGAACATCACTTTGATTCCTGACGGAATCCTGCAAGACCCACGGGAGTCCTTTTCTACTTGCGACGTTCTATCTAATACCAACTGGGACAATGGGTGGACTCAAAATGGCTGCCAGTCCACTGATTATGCCATCATTGACTTGAATGGCGATTCCCTTTCTATTCATTCTATTTCTATGGTTAGTTCGTCCACTACCTGTTAGTGGTTAGTTCGTCCAGTACCTGTGCATAATGTGATGTGTGTATGACACCGTTTCTTTATTATTCTTGACCGTATTTCTTGACTGCAGGACTGCTACCAGAAGGAGGCAGTGTTGAGGCCAGAGAATAACCAGGTTATCAACCTGACCACGCGCTACACATGGTCTGGCTGTGTGGTAAGAACATGGACAACCTCTACAGCTCTCTGTCTTATACAGTGCCTTCAGAAAGTATTCATACCCATTGACTTATTCCACATTTTGTTGTGTTTCAGCCTGAATTCAAAATTAAATAGATTAAATATAAAAATACACACATACCACATAATGACAAAGTGAAAACATGTTTTTATAGATGTTTTGTAAATTTATTGAAAATGAAATATCAGAAATATCAATACCCTTTGCTATGACACTCCAAGCTGAGTTCAGGTGCATTCAGTTTCCTTTTGGTCATCCTTGAGATGTCGCTACAACTTGATTGGAGTCCACCTGTGGCCAATAAAATGGTTTGGACATGGTTTAGAAAAACACACCGGTGTATATAAGGTCCCACAGTTTATAGTGCATGTCAGAGCAGAAACTATACCATGAAGTCCAGGGAACTGTCCGTAGAGCTCTGAGGGAGAATTGTGATGGGGCATATATCTGGGGAAGGGTATAAAACAATGTCTAGTGTTGAAAGGTTCCAAGAGCACAGTGGTCTCCATAACGGGGAAATGGGAAAAATATGGATCTACCCAGACTCTGCCTAGAGCTGGCTGTCCAACCAAACTGAGCAACTGGGCAAGAAGGACCTTGGTCATTGACCACTCTGACAGAACTACAGAGTTCCTTGGCTGAGATGGAAGAACCTGCCAGAAGGACAACTGTCTCTACAGCAGGGGTATTCAACTCTTTCCCTACGAGGTCCGGAGCCTGCTGGTTTTCTGTTCTACCTGATAATTAATTTAACCCAAATCAGTCCCTGATTAAAGGGCAACAAGGAAAAAATGCAGTGGAATTGGCTTTGAGGTCCAGAGTTGAGTTTGAAGGCTCTATAGCACTTCACCAATGGGTTTATGGGAGAATGGCCAGACGGAAGCTACTCCTGAGAAAAAGGCACATGACAACACGCCATTAGTTTATAAAAAGGCACATGAAAGACTGAGTTCATAAGGCAAAAGATCAATTTTACTATTTGGCCTGAATGCAAAGTGCTATGTCTGGAGAAAACCAGGCACAGCTCCTCACCCGTCTAACACCATTACCTACTGTGAAGCATGGTGGTGTCAGACTCATGCCATGGGGATGCTTTTCAGCGGCAGGGACTGGGAGACTGGTAAGGATAGTGGGAACAATGAATGGAGCCAAATACAAGAAAATTCTTGATGAGAACCTGCTTCAGAGTGCAAACGACCTTCAAAATGGGGCGAAGATTTACGTTCCAACAGGACAATGACCCCAAACATACAGCCAAAGTAACTCTGGAATGGCTTCAGAACAAGAATATGAAAGTCCTTGAGTGGCCCAGCCAAGACTTGAGTCCCTGTGGAAAGACTTGAAGATGTGGAAAGACTTGAACTTGATGTGGAAAGACTTGAAGATTGCTGCTCACCCCCACTCCCCATCTAACTAAACAGAGCTTTAGAAAATCTGCAAGGAAGAATTGGAGAAAATCCCCAAATCTATATGTGCAAAGCTGATACAGACATACCCAAGACGACTCAAAGCGGTAATCGCCGCGAAAGGTGATTTGGATGTGAAATCCTATGTAATTGAGATATTTCTGTATTTAATTGTCAATAAACTTGCAAAAATGTCTAAACATCTTTTCACTTTGTCCGTATGGGGTATTGTGTGTAGATGGGTGAGGATTTTTTTTTTAAACCATTTTTAATTCAGGCTGTAACACAACAAAATGTGGAATAAATCAAGTGGGATTAACAATTTCTGAAGGCACTGTATATGTGGGCTTATCTTGTATGTTTTCCTATGGGACTGTGGTTGTTTTTAGTTATTTGGTTATAACTAAAAGAGCCAGCTATTTTGAGGTGTGAGGAGTATGTGTATGTGAGACAGGGGTGTCTGGGTGTAACTCCCACTTTGGAAATGTGTTAGGATGTGTTGATTCAATGTGTTTTTTAGTGTGTGAGCGTCTTCTCTATTAATACATGAACTCTCTCTCTTCTGTCTCTGTTTCTGCTGTCTCTGTCTCTAAGGTGGAAGGAGAGGGAGATGAGGAGGTGCTGAGTTGTGTGGGAGGTCGTAGTTTCCGCTCGGTGAGGGAGAGATGGTGGTACATCGCTCTCAGCAAGTGTGGGGTGAGCACCGACCTTTCACTTCTCACTGATGGCTAGCCACACAGACATTGTTACTCTGATGACACACACCACCACCCTCCCCACACACACATAACAAATACACTCACAGATTGACATACACTGAGTGTACAAAACATTAAGAACACCTGCTATTTCCATGACAGAGTGACCAGGTTAATCCAGGTGAAAGCTATGATCCCTTATCGATGTCACTTGTTAAATCCATTTCAATCAGTGTAGATGAAGAGGATGAGACTTAAAGGATTTTTAAGCCTTGAGGCAATCGAGACATGGATTGTGCGCCATTCAGAAGGTGAATGGGCAAAACAAAAAATTATTGTGCTGGGTTTTTCCTGTGTGTATCAAGAATGGTTCACCACCCAAAGGACATCCAGCCAACTTGACACAAGTGTGGGAATCATTGGAGTCAGCATGGGCCAGCATCCCTGTGGAAAGCTTTCGACAGTGTGTATCCACACACTGACTGGCAGTGTTGTGGTGTTAGTAGAGAGTGAGTGTTTGTGAAGAGGGACAGACAGGATTGAAGTGGATGTTTCCTGGAGAGTGTGTTGTGTTGTCACGGCAGCAAGTGGAGGGCTGTTGACGGACATGATGCCTAATGGTGTAGGACTGAAGTTAAAGCTCTGTCTCCGGCCCACGTGGCCCCAGGGACTCTCCCCGTCTCACCCCGCCTTACCTCGCCTGCACACTGCCAATATAACACATGCCTTCCACCCTCTCTCAGTTCTTACTCTCTCTGTCTTTCTCTTCACCTCTTTCTCTCATTCTTACTCTTTCTTGTTCACTCACTCTTTGAATCTGTCCTTTACTGTGGCCTTCTTTCTCTGCGTCACTTCATCTCCTCTCACTGCTCTGTCTCTCATCAATGTCTCTCTCTCTCCCTCCAACCCAGTCCTGCCTGTCTCCTCTCACTGTTGTCTCTCAATGTCTCTCTCTTTCTCTCCCAGTCCTGCATGTCTCCTATCACTGCTCTCAGTCTCTCAATGTCTCTTTCCCTCTCTCCCAGTCCTGCCTGTCTCCTCACTGCTCTCTTTCTCTCCCTCTCTCCCAGTCCTGCCTGGCTAGTATTGATTTTGTGACAGTGCACGCTTCATGCTTCTCACTTTTCTGATGGAGGTACTGAGATCGAGTCTTGGCTGGCAGATGAAATCAAAGTTTTTTTTCTCTCACTTACAGTACAACAACACAAACTCCAGAGGCTTTGAACTCCTCTCTGTGAAATGAGCTCTTTGTGCGCTCACTGTCGCTCCATCTAACTCCCCGCTCTCATCCTCTCTCTCTCCCTCTCCGTCTCTGTCTCTGTCTCACAGGGGGAAGGTTTGCAGCTGGAGTACGAGATGAAGCTGACCAATGGCCAGTCTTTCTGGACACAGCATTTCTCTGCAGACGAGTTTGGTGAGAACGACACAGATTACAGAATGAACATTAATGGCTCGTCCAACACTATTTAACACGGCCAATAAAGTATATTAAAATGAACAAATGATTATAAGGAAGGAATGGATGAATGAATTAAGGATGATGGATTAACATGAGTAGAATGGGTAAAAAGGAAAATGGACTCAGTTTAGAAAATGACATTATTAAGCGACTTTTTTATTATGATGTTCTAATGACCTCTCTCTTTTTGTCTCTCTCTGTCACTCTCTCTTTTCCCCTCCCTCTCCCTCTCTCTCATCACCATCTCACACCCTCTATCTGCCCTCTCTCTCGCGCTTTCGATTTCACCCTTCATTTCTCCCTCTCTTTCTCCCTCTCTACCGCTCTCTTTACCTCTCTCTCTCTCTTTATCTCTCTCTCTCTCTTTACCTCTTTATCTCTCTCTCTACCTCTTTACCTCTCTCTCTACCTCTTTACCTCTCTCTCTCTACCTCTTCACCTCTCTCTCTACCTCTTTACCTCTCTCTCTCTACCTCTTTACCTCTCTACCTCTCTCTTTCTACCTCTCTCTCTCTTTCTACCTCTCTCTACCTCTCCCTAACCCTATGCCTCTATTCTCAGGGATCCTGGAAACTGACATCACGTTCCTGGTTATCTTCTCCCTGGTCTTCATCCTCTCATGTTATTTTGCCTGTAAGTGCCTGAGGAACAAGATCAGATCACGTCTTCCTCACACCAGAAAAGCACTTAGCAGCCAATCCTAACCTGAGATCTCTGCTCTTAACTCCCATCTTCACACAAATGTCTCATTGGCATTATTGCATCAATGCACCAAACGTCAGAATTAGTGCTAGTCCTTTCTGGAATGAAGACAAAGAGTAGAGGAATAGAGCTTGTCATTATGGAGTCATGGGGGCATGTCTTTCTGGAATGAGGGAAGGTGGCCCCTCTCTGGTGGAGGAGTGGAGGAACTTGTCATTAGGGCTGAACATGTAGAAACCAGCTGGGGAAAGTAAAGTGGGGCAGATGAAGGGAAGGCAGATGTGACAGAGTTAAAATATGGAGAGTATCTTCTCAGATAATACAGCCCATGTGTCTACAAACACACAGACTCCTGCTGCACATACTAATGCCTAATACACCACTCCCCTCTCTCTCCTTCTCTATCCTTCTCTTTACATTACCATCTCTGTTTTTGTGTCTCTGTCACGGCATCTTTCCCCCCTAACCCACCGCTCTCTCTCTTTTCATCTGTCTCTCTCTCTCCTCTTGATCTGTCTCTCTCTCTCCTCTTCGTCTGTCTCTCTCTCCTCTTCACCTGTCTCTCTCTCTCCTCTTCACCTGTCTCTCTCTCTCCTCTTCATCTGTCTCTCTCTCTCCTCTTCGTCTGTCTCTCTCTCTCCTCTTGATCTGTCTCTCTCTCTCCTCTTCGTCTGTCTCTCTCTCTCCTCTTCATCTGTCTCTCTCTCCTCTTCACCTGTCTTTCTCTCTCTTCTTCATTTGTCTCTCTCTCTCCTCTTCATCTGTCTCTCTCTCTCCTCTTCATCTGTCTCTCTCTCTCCTCTTCATCTCTCTTTCCTCTTCATATCTCTTTATTTGTCTCTCACTCTCTATTTCTCCTAGATAATCTGAAAGGAAGGCAGCTTCTCCATACGACATATAAGATGTTTATGACTGCGGCTGGTGTAGAGGGTGAGTGTGGACCACAACTACACACACACACACACACACACACACACACACACACACACACACACACACACACACACACACACACACACACACACACACACACACACACACACACACACACACACACACACACACACACACACACACACACACACACACACACACACACACACAGGCGGCCGACTGCAGCAGCATCACCATCTGACTCACACACTGCAGTTGTTGGCATCTCAGACATGGTAATGACTCCTTCTGATTATCATAGATATTAACCACTGCTTCAGCACCATACAGATAGTTTCCTGTCTCTGTGTAGGGTAGGACTGCTGCTGCTATATGCAGCTCTGCAGTGCAGAACAGTGAAATATCCCTCTCTCTTTCTCTCCATCTCCTCCCTCCTCCTCCCCTCAGTTGTCAGCCTTCTGTTCCACTGTATCTACTGGGGCCTGTATGCCAGAGATGGAGTGGGCAACGGCAGTCTCAAGATAATGGGTGAGTCTGATCATCACAAACACCCTTATAAAGGATGTAAAGCAGAAACACCATGATAAAGGATGTAATGTAGAAACACCCTGATAAAGGATGTAATCCAGAATCACCCTGATAAAGGATGTAATGCAGAAACACTCTGATAAAAGATGTAATGCAGAAACACTCTGATAAAGGATGTAATCCAGAAACACCCTGATAAAGGATGTAATGCAGAAACACTCTGATAAAAGATGTAAAGCAGAATCACCCTGATAAAGGATGTAATGCAGAAACACCCTGATAAAGGATGTAAAGCAGAAACACCCTGCTAAAGGATGTAATCCAGAAACACCCTGATAAAGGATGTAATGCAGAAACACTCTGATAAAGGATGTAATCCAGAAACACCCTGATAAAGGATGTAATCTAGAAACACCCTGATAAAGGATGTAATCCAGAAACACCCTGATAAAGGATGTAAAGCAGAAACACCCTGATAAAGGATGTAATCCAGAAACACCCTGATAAAGGATGTAAAGCAGAAACACCCTGCTAAAGGATGTAATCCAGAAACACCCTGATAAAGGATGTAATGCAGAAACACTCTGATAAAGGATGTAATCCAGAAACACCCTGATAAAGGATGTAATGCAGAAACACTCTGATAAAGGATGTAAAGCAGAATCACCCTGATAAAGGATGTAATGCAGAAACACCCTGATATAGGATGTAAAGCAGAAACACCCTGATAAAGGATGTAATCCAGAAACACCCTGATAAAGGATGTAAAGCAGAAACACCCTGATAAAGGATGTAATGCAGAAACACCCTGATAAAGGATGTAATCCAGAATCACCCTGATAAAGAATGTAATCCAGAATCACCCTGATAAAGGATATAATCCAGAAACACCCTGATAAAGGATATAATCCAGAAACACCCTGATAAAGGATGTAATCCAGAATCACCCTGATAAAGGATGTAATCTAGAAACATCCTGATAAAGGATATAATCCAGAATCACCCTGATAAAGGATATAATCCAGAAACACCCTGATAAAGGATGTAATCCAGAATCACCCTGATAAAGGATGTAATCCAGAATCACCCTGATAAAGGATGTAATGCAGAAACACCCTGATAAAGGATGTAAAGCAGAAACGTTCCCACACAACCCATGCAGTGCAAGAGAGTGCTCACGAGAGGATGAGTGTATCCTTATTTGGGTGTGTGTTGCAAGTGTGTGTGAGCGTGTGCTGGAGTGAGTGAGTGACCTGATTTCAGGTTCTGGTATGATGTTACATATTCAGATACTATAACCTACTTACAGTAATCTTTCTTTCACTCTGTGGGGTTCTCATTTTCTTCCCTCCTTCTCACCATCTCTCTCTCTCTCTCTCTCTTCTCTCTCTTCTCTCTCTCTCTCTCTCTCTCTCTCTCTCTCTCTCTCTCTCTCTCTCTCTCTCTCTCTCTCTCTCGCTCTCTCTCTCGCTCTCTCTCTCGCTCTCTCTCTCCAGGGAAATTCCTGTTCTCTGTCAGTTTCCTGGTGTTCCTGCTGATGCTGATCCTGCTGGGGAAAGGCTTCACTGTCACCAGGTAGGGAGTGTGTTTGTGTGTGTGTCTCAGGCCGTCTCACCTATGGTCTCAGGGTCAGAGCTACAGTAGCTGTCCCAGCCTTAATAACACCCTCTACCCTAGAGGACATGTCAGTCTAACTGCTTGGCTGGCTGATTTAAATCCTCCAGCCACTCTCTCTGTCTTACTCCTTCCTAACATGTACTAGTAGCCCAGTCTCTCTCTGTCTTACTCCATTTTAACTCGTACCAGTAGCCCAGTCTCTCTCTGTCTTACACCTTCTAACTCGTAACAGTAGCCCAGTCTCTCTCTGTCTTACACCTTCTAACTTGTACTAGTAGCCCAGTCTCTCTCTGTCTTACTCCTTCTAACTCGTACCAGTAGTCCAGTCTCTCTCTGTCTTACTCCTTCTAACTCGTACCAGTAGCCCAGTCTCTCTCTGTCTTACTCCTTCTAACTCGTAACAGTAGCCCAGTCTCTCTCTGTCTTACTCCTTCTAACTTGTACTAGTAGCCCAGTCTCTCTCTGTCTTACTCCTTCTAACTTGTACCAGTAGTCCAGTCTCTCTCTGTCTTACTCCTTCTAACTCGTACCAGTAGCCCAGTCTCTCTCTGTCTTACTCCTTCTAACTCGTACCAGTAACCCAGTCTCTCTCTGTCTTACTCCTTCTAACTTGTACTAGTAGCCCAGTCTCTCTCTGTCTTACTCCTTCTAACTTGTACCAGTAGCCCAGTCTCTCTCTGTCTTACACCTTCTAACTCGTACCAGTAGCCCAGTCTCTCTGTCTTACTCCTTCTAACTCGTACCAGTAGCCCAGTCTCTCTCTGTCTTACTCCTTCTAACTCATACCAGTAGCCCAGTCTCTCTCTGTCTTACTCCTTCTAACTCGTAACAGTAGCCCAGTCTCTCTCTGTCTTACTCCTTCTAACTTGTACTAGTAGCCCAGTCTCTCTGTCTTACTCCTTCTAACTCGTACCAGTAGCCCAGTCTCTCTCTGTCTTACTCCTTCTAACTCGTAACAGTAGCCCAGTCTCTCTCTGTCTTACTCCTTCTAACTTGTACTAGTAGCCCAGTCTCTCTGTCTTACTCCTTCTAACTCGTACCAGTAGCCCAGTCTCTCTCTGTCTTACTCCTTCTAACTCGTATCAGTAGCCCAGTCTCTCTCTGTCTTACTCCTTCTAACTCGTACCAGCAGCTCAGAGAGAGAGAGAGAGTGTGTGTGTGTGTATTCATCTGTCTGTGTGAAAGCTAACCCCCCTGTGTGTATCTGTTTCTGTCAGGGCGAGGATCAGCCACAGTGGCTCTGTCAAGCTGTCCATCTACATGACAGTCTACACCGTCACCTATATCATCCTCTTCATATACGAGGCAGAGGTACTGCAGTCTACACTACAGAACTGCTGCTGCTACACTCCTACTGTCCATGCTATACGTGAAGGAGCAGTGTATCACGGTCTAAGTTTCAACCGGGGATTCCTGTGTCCCACAACACTATGTTAGCCTACTGAGTTGAAGCCTAGGTATTAGCTCTAGGAGCTAGTCTTCAGGTCTCGGGCACGGGTACTCATCAGCCGAGCATGGATCACAGAATCAACTCCATTACAAGTGTAAAATGTGCTTTGCTATAATTTAGGATGGGTCCCTCTTTGAAAGGAGGTTCACATATCATGGGACTTCCTGGTAAGATAAAGGTGAAATTAAAGGGGCCTACTCCTGATGTACTGTAATATACAGGGATAGAAGTATCTTACCCAGCCTGTCGGTGCCTAGCACTGGGCCTGTACATACATAATGCAGGGGACGACAGAGGGTAACCCTTTTTGACCAATGATATCCAGTCTCTGGCCTGTGAAACTGAATACATAGCCCGCAAGCAGAGGCACTGTCAATGACCCAGTTGTAGAGAAGTGTCAATGACGCACAAACACACAAACAAACATACATACATGCGTACACATACGCACACACTTGTAGACACACTCACCAACCTCTCTGCTATTTGAGGGTAAAGTTAGTAGGTTGATTAGTAGGGTGCGGTCCATTAGAGTGGTTGTATGACGTTGTAAGTGTGTTTGTGTCTCAGTTCTTTGACCCAGGTGAAGTGCTGTATGCATATGACAGCCCGGCGGGCTACGGTCTGATGGGTCTCCAGCTGCTGGCCTACGTGTGGTTCTGCTACGCCGTCCTGATCTCCCTCAAACACTACCCTGAGAAACAATCCTTCTACATCCCCTTCTTCACGGCATACACACTCTGGTGAGAGGACATCGCCCTACAACCCTTCACTCTCTGCATGCAGTTTGTCTCTGTCAGGTTCATCAACTTCATTCCCTAAAAAGCATTACACCCAATAAACTCCCCGTCTCCCTTATTTTTCCACTTCTCGCTTGCTCGTCTTAAATCTGTCCTCACTCTTCTGCCTCTCCCTCTCGTTTCCTTTTGTCACTATTCCACCATATTCCTTTTTTCTCCTCCTTCCTTTACATATCTCAATCTCTCCCTTCCCTATCTCTCTCTCCTCTCTCTCTCTTAATCTCTCTCCCTCTGGCAGGTTTTTCGCGGTGCCCGTCATGGCACTGATAGCTAACTTTGGCATCCCTCGCTGGGCACGGGAGAAGATCGTCAATGGCATCCAACTGGGCATCCACCTCTATGCTCACATCGTATTCCTCGTTAGTACCCTTCATCTCTCTACACACTCACACACAGGCATGCATGTGCGCACACATACACACACTGTCTCACTGTTGACGTTAGTTATCTCGAAGACCTCCTCGCCCGCCTCGTTAGTAACCCCCTGCCCTCCACATGCAGGCACGCACACACTCAACTCACTTTTAATATCTATGAGTCATATCTATCTTTCCTCATCGCCCTCTGCGTTATTATACTCCCAAACCCAGACTTCCATACCAGACTGAGCGTCTCGGTCCCAGACTTCTGCACCAGACTGAGCCTCTCAGTCCCAGACTTCTGCACCAGACTGAGCTTCCCGGTCCCAGACTTCTGTACCAGACTGAGCCTCTCGGTCCCAGACTTCTGTACCAGACTGAGCCTCTCGGTCCCAGACTTCTGTACCAGACTGAGCCTCTCGGTCCCAGACTTCTGTACCAGACTGAGCCTCTCGGTCCCAGACTTCTGTACCAGACTGAGCCTCTCGGTCCCAGACTTCTGTACCAGACTGAGCCTCTCGGTCCCAGACTTCTGTACCAGACTGAGCCTCTCGGTCCCAGACTTCTGTACCAGACTGAGCCTCTCGGTCCCAGACTTCTGTACCAGACTGAGCCTCTCGGTCCCAGACTTCTGTACCAGACTGAGCCTCTCGGTCCCAGACTTCTGTACCAGACTGAGCCTCTCGGTTCCAGACTTCTGTACCAGACTGAGCCTCTCGGTCCCAGACTTCTGTACCAGACTGAGCCTCTCGGTCCCAGACTTCTGTACCAGACTGAGCCTTTCGGTCCCAGACTTCTGTACCAGACTGAGCCTCTCGGTCCCAGACTTCTGTACCAGACTGAGCCTCTCGGTCCCAGACTTCTGTACCAGACTGAGCCTCTCGGTCCCAGACTTCTGTACCAGACTGAGCCTCTCGGTCCCAGACTTCTGTACCAGACTGAGCCTCTCGGTCCCAGACTTCTGTACCAGACTGAGCCTCTCGGTCCCAGACTTCTGTACCAGACTGAGCCTCTCGGTCCCAGACTTCTGTACCAGACTGAGCCTCTCGGTCCCAGACTTCTGTACCAGACTGAGCCTCTCGGTTCCAGACTTCTGTACCAGACTGAGCCTCTCGGTTCCAGACTTCTGTACCAGACTGAGCCTCTCGGTCCCAGACTTCTGTACCAGACTGAGCCTCTCGGTTCCAGACCTCTGTACCAGACTGAGCCTCTCGGTTCCAGACTTCTGTACCAGACTGAGCCTCTCTGTCCCAGACTTCTGTACCAGACTGAGCCTCTCTGTCCTTTGTTAGTGACACATTCAGACACATACTGTTCTGTTTTATATGTGCAGGAATGTGTATCAGTGTATGGAGAATAGGGTTATATTACAGGGTAATATTTGTACAGACAAAATTCTGAATATGATACATTCCTCCCATCTGTCCTTTCTCCCCCCCTCCCTGCCTCGCCACAGGCTATCACGCGGCCCTCTGCGGCCAATAAGAACTTCCCGTACCACGTGCGGACCTCTCAGATCGGGATCCTGCTGTCTAGTCCGAAGGCGGGTGTGGCGAGTGAGAGTTTCCCCCACCACGCCTATGGGAACAGCTCCTTCCTGGGCGACTCCCAGCCCAACTTCACAGAACTGTTCTCCATCCAGTCGGTGAGTGGATGTATGGTCTGAGGAGGGAACTGATACTAAGGTCCGATATAGTCCCTGTAACCTGTAACACTCCAGAGGTGTTAGAGCACAGAGGAAGTTGTCAGAGAAGGATGTGGTAACTGATATTGTGCCAAATACAACCCAGCGTGACCCTTAACCTTTCAACTTTTACCTACCTCTCTCTCAGGGCCCAGTGAAGACGGTGGAGGAGACGGTGGCCCGGAAGGGACAGGAAGTGCAGAGGAACAGTGAGCATAAGATCATCACCACCACGGCCGACCTGTCGTCACCCACCTTCCCCCCACTCCCTCCCCCTATGCCCCCCCGCCTCTCTGCCCACTCCCCCCTTCCCCCTCCACGACTCCCCTCCCACTTTACTGAGTACTTCAGCATGCAGGGGGGAGGGGGCGTGGGCACCAAGGCATGAGACAGACAGAGAGAAAGAGGGACACAGAGAGAAGGAGAAAGATTGAAAGGGAGGTGGAGGAAGATCAGGTAGCACAGAAAACAGGTCAAGCTATGTATAGCCACGAGGGAAGGAGGGATGGATATAAGGAGGAAGAGAAGGGGGAGTCATAAGCAGACATGTGGAATAGAAGTTTGAAACGGCCCATTTTCACCTCTAAATAGAGAGAATGGGAAGAGAGCTGAATAAAGAAGAGGAAATGGCTGTGAGTTAAAGTGCTGAGCTTGTAAAAGAAAAAAATAAGCAATAAATATTTGAACATGAGCAGGGAGAGAGGCACCTGGAGGGAGAGATGACAGAGTGGATGTAGCCTGACCAATAGAATGATAGGAGCGCACAGTGGAGACTGAACAAAACTCCTATGAACACTTTTATTCAAGAATTTATAAGGCATCAATGGAGGGGCTGAGGGAAACGTGTAAATAGCTGAAGAGAATGAGTTACCATTACTCTAAAATAGTTGCAGAGTTTATATTACAAAAGGGATGTTTTTTTCCCACATTGTCAAATTCCAAGTGGTGCTGTGACCATTGCAGTTCTCATGCCATTACATTGTACAAGAGTAAAATGTTCACTCACATCCTGAAACAATACATTCATGTTTTTTTCTTCATGTTTGACAGATGATGTTAACACAAAATATTGAATTTCTCCATATAGAATATGTTGGGATGATTTATATTCTTATGTATGTTGATTGCTCCAGGCTATAGGATTGATATACTGATGTTTAAGTGTACAATGTTAGGTTTACTGTGGACCAGAGGTACTGCTAAAACAAGCATGTACTCCCTGTCTCTAAACGGATTATACTCCATGTGCTCATACAGTGCGCGTGCCTGTTGTACTACTAAACAATAACTGTATATATTTCATACCATATAGGCTACTGAGGAGGTGTTAATGTCACTTCTTCTGGATTTCTATTGGAACCTTATGTCATACTGTCCACAGACAACTGTTTTAACTCTGAATACTACTGTTCAGTTTTCACTGGAGTGCAAGATATTAGCTTGCTCTGAATGTTATTCCTTGATGTATGTAGACCTTGGTGAATGTATTAATGCAATAGAGCACAAGGAAAGGGGTGGTTTTAAAGTTACATTTTCAACTTTGTTTTTTACATAGAAATCATACTTATAGCTTGTTTTACTTTCAATTTCAGCCTCCATCCTTGACACATGATTTAAGGAGGGAAGGTTGTCCAGCGAGGATATGAACTAACTTCACAATCACCCCCCCCCCCCCCCCCAACTAGTATGTAATGATGTCATGTCAAACCTGTACATGTCTGTATGTATGGCCGTTTCCCTCAGTGAAGTTGTACATCTGATCTGATACTGTGTGAGGGGCTCATTGTTGTTTATCCATAAGTAGGAACAGTAGTTCTTCCTGAACATGAAAAGTCCTGCGCCCATAAACAACTTAAGCAAACCTTTTAAGAGTAACTGTGAAAGTAGTAGCACCAACGTCCTGTTTGTCCTGCATGAAGCACTTTAATGTTCCCCTTCTCTTAGTTTTTCTGTTCCGCCATTTATTTCAAAGTGACTTTGAATAGCGCTTTTACCTGAATTATACTCATCCACACACTACATCCAATGATATTCCGGTATCAAATATACAAATATTACCTGTAGATATGTTCATATTAATCAATGTCATCAAGTGTCATTATGAGACATTTAAAAATGTACATGTATCTTAATAACATGAAGTTGATTAAATAGCCTAATGATATCAATGTAAGGGGGAGGGTGTAATTCATAAGACGGTGTCAAGGCCAATTTACCACCTGTTTCTTCTAAGAAATGGAAATAATGGAAGTAATCAACTACATTGTATTTTTTTGTATAACTTGTTAATATCCGAGTATGAAACAAGTAATTCTCTTTAATATTTTTTTTATCCAATCTGTAAAAAAAAAAGAAAAAAGGTGTGGGGTAAAGAATGGTGGTTAATTGACTGTTTCTAATGGTTTAATTAATAGCCCTTTATTGTCTTTCTGTAGTAATGTCTGGAGTAGGCTTGGTTTGGTCAGACTGGTACAGCACATGTTATGCACATGAGAACATACAGTCAAAGGTATAATGTAGTCTGTAAAAAAGAATGATACTTGAATTAGATTGTTCTGGTGCTCCAAAGGTTTTGTCACTGTAGACGTATACTGTTGAAGTCGGAAGTTTACATACACTTAGGTTGGAGTCATTAAAACTAGTTTTTCAACCACACCACAAATTTCTTGTTAACAAACTATAGTTTTGGCAAGTCAGTTAGGACATCTACTTTGTGTATGACACAAGTAATTTTTCCAACAATTGTTTACAGATTATTTCACTTATAATTCACTGTATAACAATTCCAGTGGGTCAGAAGATTATACACTAAGTTGACTGTGCCTTTAAACAGCTTGGAAAATTCCAGATAATTATGTCATGGCTTTAGAAGCTTCTGATAGGCTAATTGACATAATTTGAGTCAATTGGAGGTGTACTTGTGGATGTATTTCAAGGCCTACCTTCAAACTCAATGCCTCTTTGCGTGACATCATGGGAAAATCAAAAGAAATCAGCCAAGACCTCAGAAAAAAAATTGTAGACCTCCACAAGTCTGGTTCATCCTTGGGAGGAATTTCCAAATGCCTGAAGGTACCACGTTCATCTGTACAAACAATAGTATGCATGTATAAACACCATGGGACCACGCAGCCATCATACTGCTCAGGAAGGAGACGCTTTCTGTCTCCTAGAGATGAACGTACTTTGGTGCGAAAAGTGCAAATCAATCCCAGAACAACAGCAAAGGACCATGTGAAGATGCTGGAGGAAACAGGTACAAAAGTATCTATATCCACAGTAAAATGAGTCCTATATCGATATAACCTGAAAGGCTGCTCAGCAAGGAAGAAGCCACTGCTCCAAAACAGCCATAAAAAAAGCCAGACTACGGTTTGCAACTGCACATGGGGACAAAGATCGTACTTTTAGGGGAAATGTCCTCTGGTCTGATGAAATAAAAATAGAACTGTTTGGCCAAAATGAACATCGTTATGTGTGGAGGAAAAAGGGGGAGGCTTGCAAGCCGAAGAACACCATCCCAACTGTGAAGCACGGGAGTGGCAGCATCATGTTGTGGGGGTGCTTTGCTGCAGGAGGGACTGGTGTACTTCACAAAATAGATGGCATCATGAGGCAGGAAAATTATGTGGATATATTGAAGCAACATCTCAAGACATCAGTCAGGAAGTTAGAGCTTGGTCGCAAATGGGTCTTCCAAATGGACAATGACCCCAAGCATACTTCCAAAGTTGTGGCAAAATGGCTTAAGGACAACAAAGTCAAGGTATTGGAGTGGCCATCACAAAGCCTTGACCTCCATCCTATAAAAAAAATTGTGGGCAGAACTGAAAAAGCTTGTGCGAGCAAGGAGGCCTACAAACCTGACTCGGTTACACCAGCTCTGTCAGGAGGAATGGGCCAAAATTCACCCAACTTATAGTGGGAAGCTTGTGAAACACTACCCAAAACATTTGACCAAAGTTAAATAATTTAAAGGCAATACTACCAAATACTAATTGAGTGTATGTAAACTTCTGACCCACTGGGAATGTGATGAAAGAAATAAAAGCTGAAATAAATAATTCTCCACTATTATTCTGATTTTTCACATTCTTAAAATAAAGTGTTGATCCTAACTGACCCAAGACAGGGAATTTTTACTGGGATTAAATGTCAGGAATTGTGAAAAACTGAGTTTAAATGTATTTGGCTAAGATGTATGTAAACTTCCGTTACAGTCCACTGTTGTTCATGGTTACGGATGCCATTACTTGACTGAATAGATTGATTTTGACAGGCTGGTTCCATTCATCCTGTACAACAAGCTGCATGATCAACTTATCTATGGTATTTGTCTATTATACACAGACACAAGTGGAAGAGCAAAGGGAGAGGAGTGAGAGGGTTTTATATGCATAACAGACAACAGCACAGCTTCCTGGGTATTTAGAGAGGTCTGGTTAAGAGCACATTACTGAAGCACTGTTCGAAATGAATGCATTTTAATGGTGTCAAATTAGAATATTCTGAATATGCTGTACATACACTTTTTGCCAAATTAAAATGGTTGGTTTTACTAGAGGCCTTGTCTGTTTCTTTCATACCTTGGCCAGTGTGAATGTGTAATGTAGAAGGGCAAGGGCATTCGTCCAAAACATCTACTCCATCTTGGTACAGTACAATTACTTTTCTGGAACCTCACAATTGGAGCGCTTACAGGCAAGTGGCAAAGGAGAATGGTGAGCCGGTCCAATTGAATGTAATTGCAATAGGTTTGGGGCAATTTAGGCAAGTAGTTACCAGTATGTGAAAACCAAACTCTACAGCAGCTCTTAATAACAAAACAGTTTGAATCTAAACAAATAGAACAAATGGGGAAGCTCATGATGTGTGATTTTGCCTGGTTGAAGGTGGTTGCTTTCATAAAATATCCTGCCTCTATTTGCCACTGTCTGTTTATTCAGAATCAGTAGAGATTAAAAACAGGACATCAAATAATAATGATAATAATGAAAAGTTTGGGGGAAATGTTTCGTAACCAGTAGAGGGAATAATAACAGCATATATAAGCACATCTGTTAAATTCACAGTAGTGCCATGAACAAAACTTTTTATTTGACTAACAGTCAAAATAACATGACGCTTAACATTGTCAAACAATCATATTTATTTTGACACACAACATCCTCTTTCATGTTCAGTGGGGTCCACAGAAAGTCAAATACTGTGCCAGTCATCTAAAACAGTGTGATCCACCAAAAGTGTTTGGGTGTTTTTCTTATTACACACAAAGCAACACAATGTTTCCAAACCAGGACCTAGTCAGAATCTGTGGACTATAAAAGTTTAGAGTACAACCCACCAGTGGGTCCCCTTCTTGGGAAATACAGGGGCTTATTCAGGAGGGAGCAACGTTCCAGAATGTTCATATACTGTAGAACAGACATGACATTCTAAATGTTTCACCATACCGAACACACCCCTGATCTAACACATGTAATGTCAGTGTGTGGCTGGTTGCATCATGCCTCAACCTTGGCTGCTGCCTGCTGTGCCCGCTCTTCTCTGTAGCCTTTGAGGAGCTGGTTGATTAGCGTGAGTTCATTGTCTCGTTTGGCGGTCTGGAGAGGTGGGAACGGGTTGCCTTTATACTCCAGCACAGCCATAGCAGCCTTGTCCAGGTTCTCCCTGTTGGGAATGCGGGCCATCCGGGTGTAGGCTTTGGGCTGGGTCTCAAACCTGGGAGCCAGGACTTTGAAGAGCTTTGGGATCAGATCCTTTTCCTTAAACCACAGAGGAGAGAGTAACAGGATGATGACTGACTGAAAGAACTAGGAACACACTCATACTAATCTGGTAAATACTAGTACAACAATGCTGGGGAGATTGGGACAGTCTGGGTCTGAGCATTTTAAAATACTAACAAAGATCATAAAGAAAGAACATTTACTGTGAGCCAGAAGTTTGCCATTTTCATCGCTTTCTCGTCAGTGTCTCCCTTCTTGGCATAGTCAATCAACTGCAAAACAACATCACACATTGGTCAACAACGTCACAAGCTGTCAAAAACTACAGCAGCCTACTAAACAGGGATGGTTGAAGAAGTAGCTGACTGAACTCAACTCCATGGTTGTATTTGTTTGATTAAAATGCATGAATTTCAGCAAACAAAGGCACATAACTAGATAGGACAACCATAGGTACAAGATAAGCGTTTCATAATTTACTATTGACCTTGGGCGAATCAATGTAGTCAGAGCTGAATTTCTTCCAAGCCAGGACTCCGCTAAACTCCACTGGTGGAGTTCATCAGAAACTTCCTTCACCATGGGAGTTGAGTTTAGTCAACTGGTGGAGTAGCCCAAAGGCCGGCAGATGACAAGAGTCTCTTCATCTTACCACCCAAAGGAAATCTATGTAGCCAGCTATACACTCATATCCCCTGTGGACCGGGTTGTACATAAAATATTCTCCATTCAGGTTACAAAGGAGTCGATTTCTTCCTTAACTCAATTTAATGGCGAGAAGGTAAAAAAAAAGACAAGACTTTCCTTATGAAACACCATTTTCCGCCATGTTCTGAATGTTACAAATCGCGTTTAGCCAATCAGGTTGGAGCAGTCCCTTTCCCACCCCTGGTCTGGTTGGCTGAAGGGGTATACACGTGTATAACCGGCTGCATTTACATTCCTTTTGGACGGTAAGATGAAACGACTCAATATCGCCATCTGACAGCCTTTGAATTACTATTGTTGAAGCAGCTGTGTTGAGCTGCTTAAAAGGGTAACGTTACCATCCATGTCCTCACCTTTTCAGCATAGAATCGAACTTCGTCTGCTCTGCCTCGGGTGGTCTCTATCCTCTCGTGTCGAACAAGGCCGGTAAGAATGTTCCGAAGCATGTTTATTCGGGACTCTGGACCGAGACCCATTTTACGGGCCACCCGGCCATGGGATATCAACATCTGAATGGTGATGCGCATCTTGTCGAGTTCAGACCCCTACAAGAGGCTAGAAAGAAAAAAGGAATCAAACCGGCCTTTAAAAATGTAAACCGATGTTTCTAAGGAAAATTATATTTCGTTATTCTCGTGTAAATTAGGTTAATGTGCTCATTAATACATCCCCGAGGTCGCATAACGTGACAAATTTCGTTTGACATTGCCGGTGCATCAGTTATCGCAGTCTGTGTGGGTGAATGGTGTTACGTGAAAAATAGTTCCGCCTCAAATGTATTCTATTTGTTTCTAGTTGTCATTAATTAATTAATTGTTGTTTTGTTATTAGATATCAGGCCTTTCTATGTGCATAGAGATTTCAAAATGTAAAAAAAAAAAAATATTTCTGATTTGGAAATGTAATCGGAAAAAGGGGAAAATATTTAAATGACTTATTTCTCTACGATATATGATGACAAATAGCATATATATGCAGTACCAGTCAAAAGTTTGGACACACCTACTCATAATTTTCTTTATTTTTACTATTTTCTACATTGTAGAATAATAGTGAAGACTTCAAAACTATGAAAAAACAAATATGGAATCATGTAGTAACCCAGATTTTTTTTAAACAAACCAAATCAAAATATATTTTAGATTCTTCAAAGTAGCCACCCTCTGCCTTGATGGCAGCTTTTCACACTCTTGGCATTCTCTTAACCAGCTTCACCTGGAATGCTTTTCCAACAGTCTTGAAGGAATTTCTACATATGCTGAGCACCTGTTGGCTGCTTTTCCTTCACTCTGCGTTCCAACTCATCCCAAACCATCTCAATTGAGTTGAGGTCGGTGATTGTGGAGGCCAGGTCATCTGATGCAGCACTGCATATCTCTCCTTCTTTGTCGAATAGCCCTTACACAGTCAGGAAGTGTGTTTTGTGTCATTGTCCTGTTGAAAAACAAATGATAGTCCCACAAAGGGCAAACCAGATGGGATGGTGTATCGCTGCAGAATGCTGTAGTAGCCATGCTGGTTAAGTGTGCCTTGAATTCAAAATATATCACAGACAGTGTCACCAGCAAACACCCCCACACCATCACACCTCATTCTCCATGCTTCACAGTGGGAACCATAAATGCGGAGATCATCCGTTCACCTACTCTGTGTCTCACAAAGACACACAGTTGGAACCAAATATCTCACATTTTGACTTATCAGACCAAAATACAGATTTCCACTGGTCTAATGTCCATTGCTTGTGTTTCTTGGCCCAACCAAGTCTCTTCTTCTAATTGGTGTCCTTTAGTAGGGATTTCTTTGCAGCAATTCGATCATGAAGGCCTGATTCACACGGTTTCCTCTGAACAGTTGATGTTGAGATGTGTCTGTTACTTGAAATCTGTGAAGTATTTATTTGGACTGCAATTTCGGAGGCTGTTAACTCTAGCAAACTTATCCTCTGCAGAAAAAGTAACTCTGGGTCTTCTATCTTCTGTATACCACCCCCTACCTTGTCACAACACAACTGTTTGACTGAAACGCATTAAGAAGGAAAAAAATTCCACAAATAAACTTTTAACAAGGCACACATGTTAATTCAAATGCATTCCAGGTGACTAGCTCATGAAGCTGGTTGAGATAATGCCAAGAGCGTGCAAAGCTGTCATCAAGGCAAAGGGTGGCTACTTTGAAGAATCTCAAATATAAAATATGTATATTTTTTTGCTTACTACATGATTCCATATGTGTTATTTCATAGTTTTGATGTCTTCATTATTATTCTACAATGTAGAAAATAGTAAAAATTAAGAAAAACTCTGGAATGAGTAGGTGTGTCCAAACTTTTGACTGGTACTCTGTGTATATATATATTTTATTGTACTCTGATTGATCCCAAATGCATAGCCAAAATATTATTCTAGACAGAATTGTCCTGATAGCATAGCCCTTCGGGCCACCGTACTGGCTTCACTTCTGGGTCCCTTGTGGCTACGGGTCTGGGACCATTCTGAAAATCCATCAATATCTCACTCACTCTTAATCAGCAGTTTCTCACAGTAGAGGAGAGTGGGGTAAGTTGAGATTTTTTTTTCATTCAGCATCACTCCATCAAGGGAAATATTGTATTCTTTCTAATAAAGATATCTACATATATTTCAGGATTTTATAATCATTAAAAAGTGGTTTCGTACCCCCAGGTGTGGGGTAAGTTTAGCCGCAGGACAGGGTAAGTCAAGATGGCTACACATTTCTGGACTGAATTAAATATTACCAGTGCCGTTTTAAAAACAGAATTCAACACAATCAATTTCAATCATTTTAAGCATCTTTTAACTAACAAACACTTTGTTCTTTTTTTAATACTTTTAACATAGGCCAGGCCCTGTTGTTACCTCATATCCCAGCTATAATGCCTTGCAAGCGTCATGAAACCTCTAATATAATAAATACATTTGACTTGGTGAAAATCTGTTTTTTGGACCTAACTTGCTTATCACTTTTTCCATGTGGTTTCTTAATTCACAGACTCAATGAAATGAAGGCCTCTTTCTAAATATTTGGTCAAATGATTAATGTTGTGTATGGTTTCCTAGAGACATGGGTGGCTCAACTTACCCCACTCTCCCCTAGTGTATGGCTTTCATATGTCCTGAAGTGAATTACAACCTTATAATAGATATTTATAGCCAAGAACCTCTTATCCATTAATATGCAGGTATTGTCCTGTGATGGCCCAGGGCTAAGCCCTGAATGTTGGGGAACTCTGATGAAGCCTCTGATTGTCCCTCTCAATAATGGAGGTTACGGAATCTCTCATTGTGAATATTGAAGTATATTATTTAGCATCTGGACTCAGTCTGACTGATGCACATTCAAGGGATATTGAATCTATATCATGCAACCCATTATACAAACAGTATGTAAGATCCAACCATATTCATGTTGCACCACACAGTATTTCAGTAGCAACACAACTCTCACAGAGAGAATACTCTAAATGGGTAAGAAGGAAAAGCAATTATGCCACACTTTTAACATCCCTATACCAGCTATTGTGAGCAGCAACGCGTCAATACACAACTATAGAAACAAATCAATGTAATCAATAATGTTCCTTGTGGTATCTTGTTGTATTGATACAAAACAAATTGTTATGGTAGGGTACCATGACACAATGAATTTATCCCCTGCATATTTTAGTAAGAAAAGATCCATACTTAAACAATTTGCTGGTGATTACTAGTTTCTCTGGTGTTTACTAGTAATACTACTTGACATGAGAAGATAGAAATACCTTTACAAAGATTTCTATGGAGAGTGGAAGTACAAACACAACAGCAAAAAAGTATTTAGTGTTAAATGCTTTATTTGTCATGGGGAAAAAATGTGGATGTTGAACTGCACACGATGTTGTGGAGTTGTAGGACCGTGCTGGAGGACCGACGCTAGGATCAGACTTAGTATTTGTCCATGGTGCTGGTCAGCCAGTCGTTGAAGATGCACACCGGGAGGAAGAGAAGGAGAAGGGAGACATTAGTGGGCACAGGGCCAAGTCACTGTAGACCTGAGATAAAGTTGGTATTAGAGCTGGGGTGAAGTTGGTATTATTGAAGTTAGAAACATGTAGTTGTGACAGGGATGAGCCAGTGGTCTAATAAAGGAATGCTGTCACAAACCCATTAATAAAGTATTTATTTGAAACTACTTGATGCTTTATCCCACAAACTTAGCAGCAGAAGCCTATATTCTTACCTTGGCGTAGACACCAGGTTTACCAGGCTCGGCCCAGCCATAACCCCAGGACACGACACCCTGTAGCTCACTGTTGCACACCACTGGGCCACCGGATTCACCCCGAGAGAGACAATGAGAGATTTCAGGCACTGTATCTTGTTGCTATCGGCAGCTGTAAGGATGGATGAAAAATGAAAGAATGGATAGAAAGAAAGAAGAGGAAATTAAAGGCAGAACATGTCATTTATGGATCATTTACATTTTAACACGGGCAATGGCTACCTGAGCAGGTATATTTTTTTATTTTTTTTTATTTTATTTAACCTTTATTTAACCAGGTAGGCAAATTGAGAACACGTTCTCATTTACAATTGCGACCTGGCCAAGATAAAGCAAAGCAGTTCGACACATACAACAACACATAGTTACACATGGAGTAAAACAAACATATAGTCAATAATACAGTGAAAAAAAATAAGTCTATATACAATGTGAGCAAGTGAGGTGAGATAAGGGAGGTGAAGGCAAACAAATATATGTATAAATAAATAAAAATATAAAAAGGCCATGGAGGCGAAGTGAGTACAACACAGCAAGTAAAATAAAAACTAAAAAACACTGGAATGGTTGGTTTGCAGTGGAAGAAAGTGCAAAGTAGAGACAGAAATAATGGGGTGCAAAGGAGCAAAATAAATTAATAAATAATACAGTAGGTAAAGAGGTAGTTGTTTGGGCTAAATTGTAGATGGGTTATGTACAGGTGCAGTAATCTATGAGCTGCTCTGACAGCTGGTGCTTAAAGCTAGTGAGGGAGATAGGTGTTTCCAGTTTCAGAGATTTTTGTAGTTCGTTCCAGTCATTGGCAGCTGAGAACTGGAAGGAGAGGCGTCCAAAGGAAGAATTGGTTTTGGGGGTGACTAGAGAGATATACCTGCTGGAGCGCGTGCTACAGGTAGGTGCTGCTATGGTGACCAGCGAGCTGAGATAAGGGGGGACTTTACCTAGCAGGGTCTTGTAGATGACCTGGAACCAGTGGGTTTGGCGACGAGTATGAAGCGAGGGCCAGCCAACGAGAGTGTACAGGTCGCAGTGGTGGGTAGTATATGGGGCTTTGGTGACAAAACGGATGGCACTGTGATAGACTGCATCCAATTTATTGAGTAGGGTTTTGGAGGCTATTTTGTAAATGACATCACCGAAGTCGAGGATTGGTAGGATGGTCAGTTTTACAAGGATATGTTTGGCAGCATGAGTAAAGGATGCTTTGTTGCGGAATAGGAAGCCAATTCTAGATTTGACTTTGGATTGGAGATGTTTGATGTGGGTCTGGAAGGAGAGTTTACAGTCTAACCAGACACCTAGGTATTTATAGTTGTCCACATATTCTAAGTCAGAGCCGTCCAAAGTAGTGATGTTGGACAGGCGGGCAGGAGCAGGCAGCGATCGGTTGAAGAGCATGCATTTGGTTTTACTTGTATTTAAGAGCAGTTGGAGGCCACGGAAGGAGAGTTGTATGGCATTGAAGCTCGCCTGGAGGGTTGTTAACACAGTGTCAAAAGAAGGGCCAGAAGTATACAGAATAGTGTCGTCTGCGTAGAGGTGGATCAGAGAATCACCAGCAGCAAGAGCGACATCATTGATGTAAACAGAGAAGAGAGTCGGTCCAAGAATTGAACCCTGTGGCACCCCCATAGAGACTGCCAGAGGCCCGGACAACAGACCCTCCGATTTGACACACTGAACTCGATCAGAGAAGTAGTTGGTGAACCAGGCGAGGCAATCATTAGAGAAACCAAGGCTGTCGAGTCTGCCAATGAGGATGTGGTGATTGACAGAGTCAAAAGCCTTGGCCAGGTCAATGAATACGGCTGCACAGTATTGTTTCCTATCGATGGCGGTTACGATATCGTTTATGACCTTGAGCGTGGCTGAGGTGCACCCATGACCAGCTCTGAAACCAGATTGCATAGCGGAGAAGGTGTGGTGTGATTCGAAATGGTCGGTAATCTGTTTGTTGACTTGGCTTTCGAAGACCTTAGAAAGGCAGGGTAGGATAGATATAGGTCTGTAGCAGTTAGGGTCAAGGGTGTCCCCCCCTTTGAAGAGGGGGATAACCGCAGCTGCTTTCCAATCTTTGGGGATCTCAGACGACACGAAAGAGAGGTTGAAGAGGCTAGTAATAGGGGTGGCAACAATTTCAGCAGATAGTTTTAGAAAGAAAGGGTCCAGATTATCTAGCCCGGCTGATTTGTAAGGGTCCAGATTTTGCAGCTCATTAAGAACATCAGCTGACTGTATTTGGGAGAAAGAGAAATGGGGAAGGCTTGGGCGAGTAGCAGAGGGGAGGGCAGTGCTGTTGTCCGGGGTAGGGTTAGCCAGGTGGAAAGCATGGCCAGCCGTAGAAAAATGCTTATTGAAATTCTCAATTATAGTGGATTTGTCGGTGGTGACAGTGTTTCCTATCTTCAGAGCGGTTGGAAGCTGGGAGGAGGTGTTCTTATTCTCCATGGACTTTACGGTGTCCCAGAACTTTTTTGAATTTGTGTTGCAGGAAGCAAATTTCTGCTTGAAAAAGCTAGCCTTGGCTGTTCTAACTGCCTGTGTATATTGGTTTCTGGCTTCCCTGAAAAGTTGCATATCACGGGGGCTGTTCGATGCTAATGCAGAACGCCATAGGATGTTTTTCTGTTGGTTAAGGGCAGTCAGGTCAGGAGAGAACCAAGGGCTATATCTGTTCCTGGTTCTAAATTTCTTGAATGGGGCATGCTTATTCAAGATGGTGAGGAAGGCATTTTTAAAAAATGACCAGGCATCCTCTACTGACGGGATGAGATCAATATCCTTCCAGGATACCCCGGCCAGGTCGATTAGAAAGGCCTGCTCGCTGAAGTGTTTCAGGGAGCGTTTGACAGTGATGAGTGGAGGTCGTTTGACCGCTGACCCATTACGGATGCAGGCAATGAGGCAGTGATCGCTGAGATCTTGGTTGAAAACAGCAGAGGTGTATTTGGAGGGCAAGTTTGTTAGGATGATATCTATGAGGGTACCCGTGTTTACGGAATTGGGGTGGTACCTGGTAGGTTCATTGATAATTTGTGTGAGATTGAGGGCATCAAGCTTAGATTGTAGGGTGGCTGGGGTGTTGAGCATGTTCAAATTTAGGTCGCCTAGCAGCACGAGCTCTGAAGATAGATGGGGGGGCAATCAGTTCGCATATAGTGTCCAGAGCACAGCTGGGGGCAGAGGGTGGTCTATAGCAGGCGGCAACGGTGAGAGACTTGTTTTTAGAGAGGTGGATTTTTAAAAGTAGAAGTTCAAATTGTTTGGGAACAGACCTGGATAGTATAACAGAACTCTGCAGGCAGTCTTTGCAGTAGATTGCAACACCGCCCCCTTTGGCCGTTCTATCTTGTCTGAAAATCTTGTAATTGGGGATGAAAATGTCTGAATTTTTGGTGGTCTTTCTAAGCCAGGATTCAGACACGGCTAAAACATCCGGGTTGGTAGAGTGTGCTAAAGCAGTGAACAAAACAAACTTAGGGAGGAGGCTTCTAATGTTAACATGCATGAAGCCAAGGCTATTACGGTTACAGAAGTCATCAAAAGAGAGCGCCTGGGGAATAGGAGTGGAGCCAGGTACTGCAGGGCCTGGATTCACCTCTACATCACCAGAGGAACAGAGGAGGAGTAGGATAAGGGTACGGCTAAAAGCTATGAGAATTGGTCGCCTAGAGCTACTAGAGCAGAGAGTAAAAGGAAGTTTCTGGGGGCGATAAAATAGTTTAAAGGAATAATGTACAGACAAAGGTATGGTAGGATGTGAATACAGTGGAGGTAAACCTAGGTATTGAGTGATGATGAGAGAGATATTGTCTCTAGAAACATCATTGAAACCAGGTGATGTCATCGCATATGTGGGTGGTGGAACTGAGAGGTTGGATATGGTATAGAGAGCAGGGCTAGAATCTCTACAGTGAAATAAGCCAATAAACACTAACCAGAACAGCAATGGACAAGGCATATTTACATTAAGGAGAGGCATGCTTAATCGAGTGATCAATAAGGGTCCAGTGAGTAGAGGTTGGTTGGGGTCGTGGCGATCCAGACAGCTGGCCGGGTATATGGCTATCGGTAGCAGCATAGGATGGAGGTCTGTTTGTAGATACCTCGTGCGTTTCCGTCGGTAGGTTAGTGGGGTTCCGTGTAGTGGGGTTTTGTTCAGATAGCAGCCGATAAGACAGCTAACAATTAGCGGGCCTCAGATGAGCGTTCAGGTAACGTCGGGACGGAGGTGCCGGTTGGATAAATCCCTCGGGCAGATAACGTCGGCAGTCAGTCGCGGCAGTCAGTCGTGAAGGCCCGGTGGGGTTCCGTATCTGCAGCAGCAACAAAAGAAACGGGTCCGGATGGTGATGGAACTCCTCAGCTGGCTAGCTCCAGCATGATTTGAGTTTGCTCCGGGGTCGACGTAAGCCAATAGTCACACGGTTTGCAGCTAGCTAGCTGCGAAATCAAGGTGCAAGTGTCCAGAGCCTGCGGCTGGAATCCGGGGAAACTGAGAGAAAAAAGTCCCGGAATGCTCCGGTCCGAGTCGCGTTGCACAAAAGTGCCGGTAGATTATCGAGCTAAAGGAATAGCTGATGACCACAAAACGTGGGCAGCTGAAACACCAACGCTAGCCAGCAAACCGGCTAATTTCGGGGCAGCTACAGATTAGCTTCTGGCTAGCTATCGGAGTAGCTTCTGGTTAGCTTTCAGGCTAGCTTCTGAATTAGCCCCTGGCTAGCTTCCACGATGGATTTTCAGATTGAGGTAAATAATACTTTTTGTAATTGGTGAAGCGGGTTGCAGGAAAGCTTTTGCAGGAAAGCTGTTGTAGTTGAGTTCTTGGATAATAAAATAAATAAAAGATATGCGAAGAAAAGGTGTAAATAAATATATATACAGGACACGACACGACAATACGGAAAAAGACGTCTGAACTGCTAAGCCACCTTGGAATCTATATAACATAACATAACCCCAAAATACCCCAAAATAACCCCAAAATACATTAACATGGTGCCTTTATTGCTGTACTCACTGGAGCTCATGGTGTTTCCCCATCCAGAGACGGTACACATGGTGCCAGCGGGGACACAGCTGCTGGGCAGAGCAACAGGCTGCACGTAGGTGTTGAGGGTGGCGGGTTCGCTCAGCTTGATCAGCATGATGTCATGGTTGATGTTGTAGGAGCTGTAGTTGGGGTGGGGGATGACACGGGAAGAAGAGATGAACTACTCGTTACCCTCAGTCCTGACAATGTTGTGCTTAGCCAGATGCACCTCCACACAGCTTAGGGTGAAAGAGAACGAGGGAAAGGAAAGTCTTTCATGACTTGATGGTGTTCTGTGCTGAGCCTTGGGGTGCAGGTGAAGTGAACTGCATGATATAATCTGGATGATAGGATGTTGTTAAGCCATGACAGACATGTAAATAACCTTGTACAAGCCTTGACGAGGCAGCTTGATGTACCAGTACACATATTGAATGTATTCATTAAATGGAAGTCTTATCTATATGCACATAGGATACTTCAGGTACAGGTATGTAGTTTAATCATGCCATGTAGCAGTGAGCAGCAAACACAACCCAGTTCTCATTGACCAGGGAACCACCACAGAAGTGGTACCCAGAGTTCAGAGACACCTGGTGGGGCTGGGAGTAGGCCTTGCACTCATACCCTTCGACGATCTGGTCCTCCTCCGTGGCAACTGGAAACAGAGAGAACTCTCACAGTTAGCATTGACACATTGCCTCACCTTTCGAGATTATGAAAATCATGATCGTGACATTATAATGTAAAACTAGATCATGATATTTGTTTGACGTCTCTAAAGGACTGTAGATATTTTTGACAAGCAACAGGAAAGGTTATCCGGCCTGTTATCTGGACCTCTGACAGTCTCTATGGGGGTGCCACAGGGTTCAATTCTCGGGCCGACTCTCTTCTCTGTATACATCAATGATGTCGCTCTTGCTGCTGGTGATTCTCTGATCCACCTCTACGCAGACGACACCATTCTGTATACTTCTGGCCCTTCTTTGGACACTGTGTTAACTAACCTCCAGACGAGCTTCAATGCCATACAACACTCCTTCCGTGGCCTCCAACTGCTCTTAAATGCAAGTAAAACTAAATGCATGCTCTTCAACCGTTCCCTGCCCGCACCCGCCCGCCTGACTAGCATCACTACTCTGGACGGTTCTGACTTAGAACATGTGGACAATTACAAATACCTAGGTGTCTGGTTAGACTGTAAACTCTCCTTTCAGACTCATATTAAGCATCTCCAATCCAAAATTAAATCTAGAATCAGCTTCCTATTTCGCAACAAAGCATCCTTCACTCATGCTGTCAAACATGCCCTCGTAAAACTGACCATCCTACCAATCCTCGACTTCGGCGACATCATCTACAAAATAGCCTCCAACACTCTACTCAACAAATTGGATGCAGTCTATCACAGTGCCATCCGTTTTGTCACCAGAGCCCCATATACTACCCACCACTGCAACTTGTACGCTCTCGTTGACTGGCCCTCGCTTCATACTCGTCGCCAAACCCACTGGTTCCAGGTCATCTACAAGTCTTTGCTTGGTAAAGCCCCGCCTTATCTCAGCTCACTGGTCACCATAGCAGCACCCACCCGTAGCACACACTCCAGCAGGTATATCTCATTGGTCACCCCCAAAGCCAATTCCTCCTTTGGCCGCCTTTCCTTCCAGTTCTCTGCTGCCAATGACTGGAACGAACTGCAGAAATCACTAAAGCTGGAGACTCATATCTCCCACACTAGCTTTAACCTCACTAGGGTACGTGAGACGCTAGCGTCCCACCTGGCCAACATCCAGTGAAATTGCAGAGCGCCAAATTCAAAAACAGAAATACTCATGATAAAAATTCATAAAACATACAAGTGTTATACATCGGCTTAAATATTAACTTCTTGTTAATCCAACCGCTGTGTCAGATTTCGAAAAGGCTTTACGGCGAAAGCATACTATGCGATTATCTGAGAACAGCGCCCAGCAGACAAATCATTACAAACAGTTACCAGCCAAGTAGAGGAGATACAAAAGTCAGAAATAGCGAATAAAATTAATCACTTACCTTTGATGATCTTCATATGGTTGCACTCACAAGACTCCCATTTACTCAATAAATGTTTGTTTTGTTCGATAAAGTCCCTCTTTATATCCAAAAACCTCTGTTCTGTTGGCGCGTTTTGTTCAGTAATCCACAGGCTCAAAGGCAGTTACACAGGCAGACGACAAATCCGAAAAGTATCAGTAAAGTTTGTAGAAACATGTCAAACAATGTTTATAATCAATCCTCAAGTTGTTTTTAGTCATAACTTCTTTGGGATAGGGGGCAGCATTTTCACTTTTGGATGAATAGCGTGCCCAGAGTAAACTGCCTCCTACTCAGTCCCAGATGCTAATATATGCATATTATTAATAGTATTGGATAGAAAACACTCTGAAGTTTCTAAAACTGTTTGAATGATGTCTGTGAGTATAACAGAACTCATATGGCAGGCAAAAACCTGAGAAAAAATCCAAACAGGAAGTGGGAAATCTGAGGTTTGTAGTTTTTGAACTCAGCCCCTATCGAATATACAGTGGGATATGGGTTATTTTGCACTTCCTAAGGCTTCCACTAGATGTCAGCCGTCTTTAGAACGTTGTTTCAGGCTTCTACCGTGAAGGGGGGCTGGATGAGAGCTGTTTGACTAAGGGGTCTGGCAGCAGCCTCGTTCTCAGTCATGCGCATTTCACATGAGAGGTAGCTCTCGTTCCATAGCTTTTCTACAGACAATGCAATTCTCCAGTTGGAACATTATTGAACATTTATGATAAAAACATCCTAAAGATTGATTCTATACTTAGTTTGACAAGTTTCTATGACCTGTAATATAACTTTTTGAACTTTCGTCCGACTGGACCTGAACGCGCGTTTGGATTTGTTTACCAAACGCCCTACCAAAAGAAGCTATTTGGACATAATTGATGGACTTTATGGAACAAATCAAACATTTGTTGTCGAACTGGGATTCCTCGGAGTGCATTCTGATGAAGATCATCAAAGGTAAGTGAATATTTATAATGCTATTTCTAACTAATGTTGACGGCGCAACATGGCGGATATTTATTTTGGCTGTTTTGGGCCCTACTCAGATTATGCTTTTTCAGTAAAGTTTTTTTGAAATCTGACACCGCGGTTGCATTAAGGAGAAGTTTATCTATATTTCCATGTATAACACATGTATTTTCATCAACATTTATAATGAGCATTTCTGTGAATTCATGTGGCTATCTGCACAATCACTGCATGTTTTGGAACTACTGAACGTAACACGCCAATGTAAAATTAGATTTTTTGGATATAAATACGAACTTTACAGAACAAAACATACATGTATTGTGTAACACGAAGTCCTATGAGTGTCATCTGATGAAGATCATCAAAGGTTAGTGATTCATTTTATCTCTATTTCTGCTTTTTGTGACTCCTCTCTTTGGTGGGAAAAATGGCAGGGTTTTTCTGTGACTTGGTGGTGACCTAACATAATCGTTTGTGGAGCTTTCGCTGTAAAGCATTTTTGAAATCAGACACTGTGGCTGGATTAACGAGAATTTTATCTTTAAAATGGTGCCTAATACTTGTATGTTTGAGAAATTTGATTTGTGAGATTTCTGTTGATTTGTATTTGGTGCCCTGCAATTTCATTGGCTGTTGGCGAGGGGTTCCGCTACCAGTCCTAGACAGGATAATCAATAATATTTCAACAGGACAAAAGCTTCGTCAATATAAAAGGAAAACAAGAAAGGCTCTCGGTCGTGCGCATGACAAACCTCTGGGACACTGCAGTGTCCACTCATTCAGAGTGGTCTTACTCTCTAATTTTTCAGAATACAAGCCTGAAACAATTTCTAAAGACTGTTGACATCTATTGGAAGCCATAGGAAGTGCAATTTGAGTCCTAAGTCATTGGAATCTGTATATGCAGTCTATGGAAAACTACAAACATAAAACAATCCCACTTTCTGGATTGATTTTTCTCAGGTTTTCGCCTGCCGTATCAGTTCTGTTATACTCACAGATATTATTTTAACAGTTTTGGAAACGTTAGAGTGTTTTCTATCCAAATCTACCTTATATGCATATCCTAGCTTCTGGGCCTGAGTAACAGGCAGTTTACTTTGGGCACGGTTTTCATCCGGATGTCAAAATACTGCCCCCTACCCTAGTGAAGTTAAGCACCAGCTGTCAGAGCAGCTCACAGATCACTGCACCTGTACGTAGCCCATCTGTAAATAGCCAATCCAACTGCCTCAACCCCATACTGTATTTATTTATTTATCTTGCTCCTTTGCACCCCAGTATCTCTAATTGCACATTCATCTTCTGCACATCTATCACTCCAGTGTTTAATTGGTATATTGTAATTACTTTGCCACCATGGCCTATTTATTGCCTTTACCTCCCTTATCTTACCTCATTTGCACACACTGTATATTGACTTTTTCTACTGTATGTTTGTTTATTCCATGTGTAACTCTGTGTTGTTGTATGCGTCAAACTGCTTTGCTTTATCTTGGCCAGGTCACAGTTGTACGTGAGAACTTGTTCTCAACTAGCCTACCTGGTTAAATAAAGGTGAAGTAAATAAAATAAATAATATTAGGTTAACTTTCCTAGATGTTGACAGAACAAAATACGCTAGACAGGGGTGTGCACAATATATTGGAAGTAGTTCACATGATACTTACAACTTGTAGCAGTGAGCAGCAGACACCACCATGTGCTGGAGATCAGGGAGCCACCACCGAAGTGGTACCCAGAGTTCAGAGACACCTGGTGGACCTGGGAGTAGGCCTTGCACTCATATCCTTCGACGATCGTGTCGTCCTCCATAGCGACTGGAAATCGGGAGCAGGCACATTCTAGCTATATTTCCTCACCTTTTGAGATTATTAAAAAAAAGCACAGCACTATGATAAAAGTGGAATAAAAGTTCTTAATAACGTTAAATAAACACATTTGTGATGTTAGTGTCATAACACAGTCCTCTATGACAATTTTTACACTGCTCCAATGAGCAGAGCAACGACCAGAGAAATCATGGTTGCTGTGTGATCCTGTCGATGAAAAGGGTTAATCTGCACCCCTGGTTTATGTACCGCCCAGTTTCATGGACTGTTTGATTTTTCAAGAGAAAGCTAATCAGATTTAAAACCTGTTTGGGCTGCAAGCCCGAAATCGGAACGACAATGACAACAGCTGCAGGGCGCGAAATTCAAAATCTATTTTTTAAAAATATTTAACTTTTACACATTAACAAGTCCAATACAGCATTTGAAAGATAAACATCTTGTCAATCCAGCCAACATGTCCGATTTTTTAAATGTTTTACAGAGAAAACACCACATATATTTATGTTAGCTCACCACCAAATACAAAAGTGGACAGACACGTATGGATATGATTATGATGTATGAATTATGATTCAAGTAGCATGCACAAGCCAACCGAAATAAACTAAAACCAACCTAAAGAGCCCAGAAAAAACTACCTCAGATGACAGTCATATAACATGTTACACAATAAATCTACGTTTTGTTCATAAAAAGTGCATATTTTAGCTATAAATCAGTTTTACATTGATGCTACCATAAATGCTAACACATAGCTAGAGTCTGAATCCAGACGGGAGTAGCCAGAGAAAATACATACACCAACGTCGGCTACTAATTACACCTCATAAAACATTTCAGAAAAACATATGGTGGATAGCTAATGAAAGACAGATATCGTGTGAATAAAGCCAACATTTCCGATTTTTGAAGTGTTTTACAGCGAAAACACAATATATCGTTATATTAGCTAACAACATAAGCTAGCATAAGTCAGCACTAGCATTGGTCAAGCGCTAGCCTAGCACAGTTAGCCCAGTTAGCACAGCACAGCTCAACAGATATATGAAAAAGCATCCCAAATTGGGTCTTATCTTTGTTGATATTCCATCAGAATGTTGTAACGGGGTCCAATGTCCAGTAGAGTCTTTAGTTGGGTTCCAGAACGAATTATTTCCCTCTTTGGTTAGCAAGCACAATAGCATTGCGGCGCTACTCAGCGTTTCTTCAAAAAATTCTTCCGTCGTATCACATCTAAAGTCCAGAATAAATTGCAATAATATAATTAAAGTATATTGAAAAAACATACTTTAGGATGATTTTGTGACATGTATCAAATAATATCGTAGTCAGAGATCATATTCACCGTTATCTACCTTCTTCCAGAAGCCGAGACCAAATTCTGCTTCGCGCCCGGAATTTTTTTTTAACTGCGCAGGTCTCACAAGAAGGTGTGTTATTCAGTCCATGGACGAGATATTCGACTCCTTTCAATTCTCACTTCCGCATTACAGCCTGACGAAGGCGTGTGACGTGTTTCTATGGTCCCAAGTCAAATGGCCTTTTATAGAGAAGGTCTTAAAGAGACACATCGCATTTTGGAAATCTCAATTCGGCTGGGAAAATGGCTGTAAAAATATTTCTGTTCGACTTAGAGAAACAATTCAAACCTTTTTAGAAACTATAGACTGTTATCTATCCAACAGTAGTAAATATATGCATATTGGAAAATAAAAAGTTTCTTAGGAGGCCGTTTGAAAATGTGCACACATTTTCCAGTTTTTTCAATATTCAGCTTGCAGCCCAAACAGGTTAAAAGGTTCTCTGGACAGCAAATAATACAGCAGGTAGCATCAAGCTGTAAAATGTCGGAAAGTTGTGCATCATCACCACTCACTGGTGATGGTTAAGATACGGGAAGGGCCAACTCAACTGATCCGACCTCTGTATCCAAGGCCAACGTCTATGTGAATGAGACTCAAACCTGTCAAATCACCTTGCAAAATGTAGCCCTACCTTTTCATTAAGTATTGGTCAACGTTGTTTTATTAGTCCCAGTACAGTGTTTATTGATTGAGTTAATTCCAGATTTAGGACTGGATTCAATCCGTATTGTGGAAGTATCATTCAAGGTCAGGGTTAATATGTGAAGGTAATTTCCGATTGAGCTGACATATGCAGCGGTTACTGTGAATGCAGTCTCCGCGAACAGGGGAAAATGCCTTTAAATTTCAATCGAGTTATGACGCGGATCTTCTGCGAACATCTGCGATACGGATTAAATCCATATAAATAAAATGTCCATAGAGGGAGCAGCGGCGGTGGGGGTGGCAGTCTGTTAGTTTTAGCTATGATGGTTGGTGCCGTTTACGTTGAGGGAGGACAATCCTTTTTTTTATGAGCATGGCCTTATTTCTATTGCAGCATATTGGATGTCTGTCATTCATATTCCATTCAACCAGTTCAATGTAACAGCGATAGGTTTAGGCTACTACATGATACTCATATTTTCCCTACACTCATCATGAGGTTGCTACAATCTAGCCTATAAATGAAAGTATACATTGTAGGTGCATAGGTTGAGAGAAATTTGAGTAATCAAGGTGACAGACATCGACACATTCAATACAGCCTTGCCTGCATCTTGCAGGGCTGCGGACATAAAGTTAGGGTTAGGGTTGAGCCAGAATGTGGACATGAAGCTAGGGTTAGGGTTAGAGTTATGGGTACGGGTTGAGCAGGGGTGTAGACTTTAATCTAGTGTCAACCACAGGAGGTCGGCGGCACCTTAATTGGGTAGAACAGGCTTGTGGTAATGGCTGGAGCGCTATTAGTGGAATAGTATCAAATACATGTGTTTGATGCCGTTCCATCTGCGCCGTTCCAGCAATTATTATGAGCTGTCCTCATCTCAGCAGCCTCCACTACTGTCAAAGTACAACTGTTTATTTGAATCTTGTGTTAATACCTAATATAATAAATTACACTACCCAAGTGTGTGCTTACTTTAACTGCGTACAGTATAACTTATGTAATGAACAGTATGTAATGAACTCATGGCACTATGGTATACAGTCTATTTTTTCAACAGCCTTGAATGACTTTTCAACAAAACCCCTTAAACCCAGTTTACTTGTTTACAAAGCTAAAATTGGCCTTGTGAGCAGCAAACCTGTGTTTGTCAACTTCTCCAAGAGAATACCAGCGTGTGAAACATACAGCTGTGTTGCAGCCATGTTGAGGTCAGATACAGTCTGAACATGCAGAGAATACTGTCCATCTCAAACCGGCAGTTGTAGTGTACTGTACATGTATCACTGTGTCCTGTAAGAAATTCAATCAAACCAGATGGTAAGAACCTGCACAAAAAGGAAAACGTATATTTAGCTTTATGCTGCCTTTAGGGTTAACTTCATACCAATCCTTGATGCAAACTGCTGTGCCATAATGCTAAGGAGCTGATCGTGGACTACAGGAAAAGGCGTGCCGAACAGGCTCCCATTAACATCGACGGGGCTGTAGTGGAGCGGGTCGATAGTTTCAAGTTCCTTGGTGTCCACATCACCAACAAACTATCAGGGTCCAAACATACCAAGACAGTCGTGAAGAGGGGACGACAAAACCTTTTACCCCTCAGGAGACTGAAAAGATTTGGCATGGGCCCCCAGATCCTCAAAAGGTTCTACAGCTGCACCATCGAGAGCATCCTGACCATAAGGCTACAGGAGGTAGTTCATACGGCCCTGTTCATTGCTATGGCCAAGCTTCCTGCCATCCAGGACCAATATAATAAGCGGTGTCAGAGGAAAGACCATAAAATTGTCAGAGACTCCAGTCACCCAAGTTATAGACTGTTTTCTATGCTACCGCACGGCAAGCGGAGCAGCAAGTCTAGAACCAAAAGGCTACTCAACTGGTTAGACCCAAGCCATTAGACTGCTGAATAATTCATAAAAATGAATTGTACACTCTTGTACACTGCTGCTACTCGCTGTTTGTTTGTTAACAATGCATAGTCACTTCGCCCCCACCTACATGTACAGATTACCTCAACTAGCCTGTACCCCTGCACACTGACTCGGTACTGGTGCCCCCTGTATATAGCCTCGTTATTGTTAAAACCTCTACAGAGTACCTAACCCGGATCCGGGAGCACCCCCCACACCCCCCACACTGATTAGCATCGCTAGCATAGCGTCACAATTAAATAGTAGCATCTAAATATCATTAAATCACAAGTCCAAGACACCCAATGAAAGACACAGATCTTGTGAATAAAACCACCATTTCAGATTTTTTAAATGTTTTACAGGGAAGACACAATATGTAAATCTATTAGCTAAACACGTTAGCAAAATGACACCATTTTCTTACTCCAACAGTTTCTTACTCCATCAGGTGCTATCACCAATTCGGCTAAACTAAGATATTGATAGCCACTAACCAACAAACAAATTCTTAAGATGACAGTCTGATAACATATTTATGGTATAGCATAGTTTTTTTTTTTTAAATGTGCATTTTTCAGGTATAAATCACAGTTCTACATTGCAGCTGCAATCTGATATAGTGCTGATGCAGCTAGAACAATTACAGAGACCAACGTTATATAACTAATTACTTGTCTTAAAACATTTCAGAAAAAATACACAGCGTACAGACATTGAAAGCCCAACATCTGGTGAATCCAAACAATATTTCAGACTTTTTAAATGTTTTATAGCGAAAACAAAATGTAGCGCTAAATTAGCATAACCAGGCCAGCCAGAACCAGCTGGACGCGCGCGACCAGTTCACATGCACGACAGATATATGAAATAACATCGTAAATTGGGTCTTACTATTGCTGGTCTTTCATCAGAATGTTGATCAAGGTGTCCTTAGTCCTGATGAGTCGTTCAATCCATTCACAATGGCAACTTCCCCTCTTCATTTAGCCTGGGTACTGGTCGACTGGCACGGCCCCTGTCCAAAGTTAAAAAACTCAAAGAACGGAACACGGCAAAACTCCCGAAAAAATTCTAATAATCTGATTAAACTATATTGAAAAAACATACATTACGGTGATATGGTCACATGTATCAAACAAACTTCGACACGGAGATAGTTTTCATCCGTAACGTCAGCATAACAAAAGTCAATGGCTTCTCTAAAACGCGCATCTCAGGAAACCGGAAGTTGTCGGTCACGCTAAAGAAATAGGTCTTATTTCACGTCAGTACAAGATAAACAAAAAATTTCTCCTCTGACGTCTTCCAGACACCCAGAGGAAGAAGAAGGAAGTGTGTTTCGGGTCATAGGTCGCGTGACCATATATAGGCAGAGCTTTGAAGCGAGCATACACATCTTGCAATCTTCTTCTGGCTCAGGGAAAGTGCTGTGAAATGACCTGTGTTTGACTCAGAGACAAAATTGGAACGGTTTTAGAAACCATAGCTTGTTTTCTATCCAATGGTATATGGTTATATGCATATAGTAACAGCAATAATTGAATAAGAGGCAGTTTTATCTGTAGAGGCAATTATGCTAATGTGAAAACAGCACCCCCTGTATTCTCAAGAAGTTAATCTTATTGTTACTTTTCATTATTACTTTTATTTTAGCCTACTTGGTAAATATTTTCTTCTTGAACTGCACTGTTGGTTAAGGGCTTGTAAGTAAGCATTTCACAGTAAAGTCTACATTTGTTGTATGTGGCAAAAGGTGACCTTGGCAGGGCAAATTTTGCCTCTGATTGGCTTTCTCTTGACCAATCAAGCAGTTCCATTAAACGGGGCGGCACACCCAATTCTGTATATAAACTAGGGGTGCAGATTAACCCCTTTCATCGACAGGATCATACAGCAACCATGATTTTTCTGGTCTTCGTTCTGCTCATTGGAGCCTCTTGTGAGTATAGTAATGATCATAGAAAAAGAACAGGACTGTGTAATGACACTAACATCACACATTTGTTTCTTTGACGTTATTAAGAAATACGTTCTTGTTGTTTTATCACAGTTCTTTGCTTTTCCATCTCAAAAGGTGAGGTAATATAGCTAAGAATGTGCCTGCTCTCTGTTTACAGTCGCCACGGAGGACGACAAGATCGTCGGAGGGTATGAGTGCAAGGCCTACTCCCAGCCCCACCAGGTGTCTCTGAACTCTGGGTACCACTTCTGTGGTGGCTCCCTGGTCAATGAGAACTGGGTTGTGTCTGCTGCTCACTGCTACCAGTCGTAAGTACACTCCCAAGTGAACTACTAGCAACATATTGAGTCAATAACACCTTGCAACAATTTGTTAAAATTTACTTTAGAAAAACTAAAGGACACAGGTGAACTCCACATTCACATGAACTGTGAAAGTAAGAAACGTAAAAATGGAACTCTCTCTCTTAGCCGTGTGGAGGTGCGTCTGGGCGAGCACAACATTCAGGTGACTGAGGGTAGCGAGCAGTTCATCTCTTCTTCCCGCATAGTCCGTCACCCCAACTACATCTCCTACAACATCAACCATGACATCATGCTTATCAAGCTGAAGAAAGCCCGCCACCCTCAACACCTACGTGCAGCCTGTTGCTCTGCCCAGCAGCTGTGCCCCCGCTGGCACAATGTGTACCGTCTCTGGATGGGGAAACACCATGAGCTCCAGTGAGTACAGAGTCTGGGTCAAAGGTTACATGTGCCGGTTGGTCATCTTCATGGTGACTGAAAAGGCATAGAAAATATACAATTAGGAACACAATGTCATTATATCTAACCAACACTCTCTTCCTTCTTCTCCCTCCATCCCTCCATTCCTCTCTCTCTCGCTCTCTCTCTCCCACTCCTTACAGCTGCTGACAGCAACAGCCTGGACATCCCCATCCTATCCTACAGTGACTGAACATCCCCATCCTGTCCTACAGCGACTGTAACAACTCCTACCCTGACATGATCACAGATGTCATGTTCTGTGCTGGATACTTGGGAGGCAAGGACTCTTGCCAGGTACTTACCACACTGACCTCAGTTCAGTGGTACCACAAATATGACTTTAAATAGACTTGTTCTATTGATTAGAAATGTATAATGAAATAACCAATTCATATCACTTGTCTCTCTCTTGCTCTCTCTCTCTCTCTTTATCTCTCTCTCTCAGGGTGACTCCGGTGGCCCAGTGGTGTGCAATGGTGAGCTTCAGGGTGTTGTGTCTTGGGGTTATGGCTGTGCCGAGCCCGGTAACCCTGGTGTCTATGCCAAGGTATGACAGAAAAACTATTTTCCTGTTGTGTTTGCGGAAAACATCAAGATATATACATCCCTTGGTTTCCTGAAGGAAAAAGACATTGAGTCTATAAAACATAGATTGATGGTTCTTATGTTGCCTCCCATTGAGTGTGTCCAGTAATGTCTCCCATTTTCTTCTCTTCCTCCAGCTGGGCTTCTTCAACGACTGGCTGACCAGTACCATGGCCACATACTAAGTCTGATCCTATCTTTGTTCCTTCTATATGGTCCCACAACTCTACAACAACCTGTTCTGTTCAACATCCACATTTTAAACTGGAGATTAAGTACTAATGACAAAGATACATTTTTTTAAACATCATTTCAGTTTAATGAATCTTTTTTCAAAGGTTATATACATTTTCTTTTGTTATATTTCAGTCTTCTGTGATGTACAGTGCCTTGCAAAAGTATTCATCCCCTTGGCGTTTTTCCTATTTTGTTACATTACAACCTGTAATTTAAATTGATTTTTATTTGGATTTCATGTAATGGACATACACAAAATAGTCCATATTGGTAAAATTAAACTTGTTAAAAAAAGAAAAGTGGTTCGTGCATAAGTATTCACCCCCTTCGCTATGAAGTCCCTAAATAAGATCTGGGACAACCAATTACCTTCAGAAGTCACATAATTAGTTAAATAAAGTCCACCTGTGTGCAATCTAAGTGGCACATGATCTGTCACATGATCTCAGTATATATACACCTGTTCTGAAAGGTCCCAGAGTCTGCATCACCACTAAGCAGGGGCACCACCAAGCAAGCGGGACCATGAAGACCAATGAGCTCTCCAAACAGGTCAGGGACAAACTTGTGGAGAAGTACAGATCAGGGTTAAGTTAAAAAAATATATCTGAAACTTTGAACATCCCACGGAGCACCATTAAATTAATTATAAAAAAATGGAACGAATACGACACCACAACAAACCTGTTATATCTGTTATACTTACCGCACCCCTGTATTGAACAAAAAACTGGTTAGGGTTGAGTTATGATATGGACATGATGTTATTGTTAAGGGTTGACTCATGATATGGACATGATGCTAGGTTTAGGGTTGAGGTTAGGGTTGAGCTGGGATGTGGATACGAAGCTAGGTTCAGGGTTAGGGTTGAGGGTTAGGGTTTGGGTTGAGCCGGGATGTGGACAACAGCTAAGGTTTGGTTTAGATTTGAGGCTAGGGTTAAGGTTCAGGTTGAGCTGGGATGTTGACATGAAATTAGGGTTAGGATTTAGGGTTATGATTGAGGGTTAGGGTTAGGTTGAGGGTTTGGGTTTGGGTTGATTAGGGATTTGGTAGAGAAGCTAGGGTTAGGGTTGAGGATTATGGGTAAGGTTAGGGTTGAGCCTGGGTGTAGACTTTAATCTACTGTCAAAGTACAACTGTTTATTTGAATCTTGTGTTAATATCTAATATAATAAATTACACTACGCAAGTGTGTGCTTACTTTGTTTTACTGCATATTAACTGCATACAGTATAATGAATTTTGGAGGAAGTTATGATTATACAACTTATGTAATGAACTCATGGCCATATAAGGTATACAGAACCTATTTTTACGACAGCCTTGAATAACTTTCCAACAACCTCTTAAACCCAGTTTACTTGTTTACGAAGCTAAAATTGGCCTTGTGAGCAGCAAAGCTCTGTTTGTCAACTTCTGCAAGAGAATACCAGCGTGTGAAACATACAGCTGTGTTGCAGCCATGTTGAGGTCAGATACAGTCTGAACTGCATACAATAGTGGTCATCTCAAACTGGCAGTTGTAGTGTACTGTACATGTATCACTGTCTTTTGTAAGAAATTAAATCAAATCCAGATGGCAAGAACCTGCCCTTAAGAAGTACTGGGACAAGTGAAAACATATATTTAACTTTCTGCTGCCATTAGGGTCAACTTCATACCACACCATGATGGAAACTGCTTTGTCATAATGCTGACCTTGGCAGCGCACCTTTAGACTCTGATTGGATTTCACTTGACCAATCAAACAGTTCCATTAAATGGGGTGGCACACCCAATTCTGCATATAAACTAGGGGTGCAGATTAACCCCTTTCATCGACAGGATCATACAGCAACCATGATTTCTCTTGTCTTCGTTCTGCTCATTGGAGCCGCTTGTGAGTATAGTAATGATCATAGAAAAAGAACAGGACTGTGTAATGACACTAACATCACACATTTGTTTCTTTGACGTTATTAAGAAATACGTTCTTGTTGTTTTATCACAGTTCTTTGCTTTTCCATCTCAAAAGGTGAGGTAATATAGCTAAGAATGTGCCTGCTCTCTGTTTACAGTCGCCACGGAGGACGACAAGATCGTCGGAGGGTATGAGTGCAAGGCCTACTCCCAGCCCCACCAGGTGTCTCTGAACTCTGGGTACCACTTCTGTGGTGGCTCCCTGGTCAATGAGAACTGGGTTGTGTCTGCTGCTCACTGCTACAAGTCGTAAGTAGCCTACCATTTGAACTACTAGCATCATGTTAATAATGAGTCAATAACAACTAGCAACAATTTGATAAGCTTAACTTTTGCAAAACTAAAGGAGACAAGTGAACTCCACATTCCCATGAACTCTCTCTCTCTCTTTCAGCCGTGTGGAGGTGCGTCTGGGCGAGCACAACATCAAGGTGACTGAGGGTAACGAGCAGTTCATCTCTTCTTCCCGCGTCATCCCCCACCCCAACTACAGCTCCTACAACATCAACAATGACATCATGCTGATCAAGCTGAGCGAACCTGCCACCCTCAACACCTACGTGCAGCCTGTTGCTCTGCCCAGCAGCTGTGCCCCTGCTGGCACAATGTGTACCGTCTCTGGATGGGGAAACACCATGAGCTCCAGTGAGTACAGAGTCTGGGTCAAAGGTTACATGTGCCGGTTAATCATCTTCATGGTGACTGAGTGTTTACAGGCATATAAAATGTAGACCTACTATCAAAAACACTATGTCATTATATCTAACTACAACTCTCCTCCTTTTCCACCTTCTTCTACCTTCCTCCCTCCACCTCTCTCTCTCTTTCTCCTTACAGCTGCTGACAGCAACAAGCTGCAGTGCCTGAACATCCCCATCCTGTCCTACAGCGACTGTAACAACTCCTACCCTGGCATGATCACCAATGCCATGTTCTGTGCTGGATACTTGGAGGGAGGCAAGGACTCTTGCCAGGTACTTACCACTCTGACCTCAATTCAGTGGTACCAATGATGACTTTAAATTTACTTTTCAATTGATTAGAAATTGATAACGAAATAACCAATTCATATCACTTGTCTCTCTCTCAGGGTGACTCCGGTGGCCCAGTGGTGTGCAACGGTGAGCTCCAGGGTGTTGTGTCTTGGGGTTACGGCTGTGCCGAGCCCGGTAACCCTGGTGTCTATGCCAAGGTAAGACAGAAAAATAGTTTTCCTGTTGTGTTTGCGGAAAACGTCAACATTCATGTCACTGTGACATCACTTTGGTTTCCTGAAGGAAAAAGGCATTGAGTCTATAAAACATAGATTGATGGTTTTCATGTTGCCTCCCATTGAGCGTGTCCACTAATGTCTCTCTTCTTCTTCTCTTCCTCCAGGTTTGCATCTTCAATGACTGGCTGAACAGCACCATGGCCACCTACTAAATCTGATCCTAGCTTTGGTCGTCCAGTACATTCGCACAACTCTACAACATCCCGTTCCACATCAACATCCACCTTTTGTACAGGAGATTAGACATTATTTATGTTTACGATAAATAAAGCATTTAACACTAAATACTTTTTTGCTGTTATGTTTGTACTCTCACTGTCCTTAGAAATCTTTGTAAAGGTCTTTCTATCTTCTTATGTCAAGTGGTATTACTAGTAAACACCAGAGAAACTAGTAACTACTAAAAGATGCAGGGGGTAAATTCATTGTCACCTTAACACATTTTTTAAAATCAATACAACAAGAAAAAACAAGGAACATTACTCATTTAGAGTATTCTGTCTGTGAGAGTTGTGTTGCTACTGAAATACTATGTAGTGCAACATGAACATTTTTGGATCTTACATAATGTTTTTACTCTGAACAAAAATGTAAACGAAACATATAAAAGATCTGCAAAGAAAAAATATATAAAAAGATATATACTAGACGAAGAACAAAGACGTCTGACTGCTAAGCCATCTTGGTTTCTGATATACATTTGTGACAATTACAGTATGTCATTACAACAGCTAAAAGCTACAGTCTGTGATTAGTACACCCATTTCTTGACTTTTCCAATGATCTACATAACCATTGATTCTTGAAGAGTATTACCAGGGCCGGCTCTAGCCTTTTGGGAGCCCTATGTGAGATGTGGTAGGGGGGCCCACCACCTCACAGCAAGACATTTGAGTGGCCCCCCTCTTGACGGTGGAGAGAAACATTTTTAATTTCCTGTGTGGGGTCGCAGTTCAAGAATTGCAACATTTACCTAGAGTTAACTCTGCAAATAGCACTGCTGGGTGATTTAAAAAGTCATAGTCAATCGATTAATAATATAATGATACTCTTAGCAAAAATCTTTAATTTACATTATGTAGAATCTATGAGACTAGAAAGGTTAAGAACTTTTGTGAAACATCACAGCACAATTAAAAAATATATGACAAATATAAATCAAAACTGGATGGTGTTCAGAGATAGATGGGAGGGGTTGAGTGGAGCTGAAGGATGGGACAAAAACAAACAAAAGAAAACTATTGTAAAATATACTGTGTCTGTAAAATGTACATAGTATGTATAAACTGGAAGTAGAAGACTAAGAGTTCATGTCCATTAATTTACTCCAATTAAGGGAGGGATGGTAGGGTTAGGGGGAAATAAGAAAGGACAATATATTAAACTATATATACACTACCATTCAAAAGTTTGGGGTCACTAATTTCCTTGTTTTTGAAAAAAAAGAAAGTCCATTAAAATAACATCAAATTGATCAGAAATACAGTGTAGACATTGTTAATGCTACTATTGTAGCTGGAAACGGCAGATTTTTTAATGGAATATCTACATAGGTTGTACAGAGGCCCATTATCAGCAGTAATTATCACTCCTGTGTTCCAATGACACGTTGTGTTAGCTAATCCAAGTTTATCATTTTAAAAGGCTAATTGATCATTAGAAAACCCTTTTGCAATTATGTTAGCACAGCTGAAAACTGTTGTTCTGATTGACGAAGCAATAAAACTGGCCTTCTTTAGACTCGTTGAGTATCTGGAGCATCAGCATTTGTGGGTTCGATTACAGGCTCAAAATGGCCAGAAACAAAGAACTTTCTTCTGAAACTTATCAGTCTATTCTTGTTCTGAGAAATGAAGGCTATTCCATGTGAGAAATTGCCAAGAAACTGAACATCTCGTACAATATAAAAAATAATAATAATAAAAAAATAAAAAAAACAGTATAAATCAATAGGGGCCCCGTGCATGCCCGATTGGTATTCGGCCATGATTACTACAAGTTTAGATAGCTGCCTAGATCAACTACCAATCTAAACATGTTTTGCTGACATGGCTATACTCAGGGTCAGTCAAATGGAATAGCTAATTGAGTGACTTTCAGGGACTCACATAACAATAGAAAACTGCTGATGCACAGCCAAAAACTTATTGAAACTGGTGTATTCTACTATTCTTACTCTCAATAATAATTTGAGACCATGACTGAGTTACACCCCAAAAATATATATACAGTTGAAATCGGAAGTTTACATACACCTGAGCCAAATACATTTAAACAATTTTTTTCACAATTCCTGACATTTAATCCTAGTAAAAATTCCCAGGTCTTAGGTCAGTTAGGATCACTTTATTTTAAGAATGTGAAATGTCGGAATAATAGTAGAGAGAATTATTTATTTCAGCTTTTATTTCTTTCATCACATTCCCAGTGGGTCAAAAGTTTACATACACTCCATTTGGTAGCATTGCCTTTAAATTGTTTAACTTGGGTCAAATGTTTCAGGTAGCCTTCCACAAGCTTCCCACAATAAGTTGGGTGAATTTTGGCCCATTCCTCCTGACAGAGCTGGTGTAACTGAGTCAGGTTTGTAGGCCTCCTTGCTCGCACACGCTTTTTCAGTTCTGCCCACAAATGTTCTATGGGATTGAGGTCAGGGCTTTGTGATGGCCACTCCAATACCTTGACTTTGTTGTCCTTAAGCCATTTTGCCACAACTTTGGAAGAATGCTTGGGGTCATTGTCCATTTGGAAGAACGATTTCCAACCAAGCTTTAACTTCCTGACTGATGTCTTGAGATGTTGCTTCAATATATCCACATAATTTTCCAGCCTCATGATGCCATCTATTTTGTGCACCAGTCCCTCCTGCAGCAAAGCACCCCCACAACATGATGCTGCCACCCCCGTGCTTCATGGTTGGGATGGTGTTCTTCGGCTTGCAAGCTCCCCCTTTTTCCTCGAAACATAACGATGGTCATTATTGCTAAACAGTTCTATTTTTGTTTCATCAGATCAGAGGACATTTCTCCAAAAAGTACAATCTTTGTCCCCAGTTGCAAACCGCAGTCTGGCTTTTTATGGCGGTTTTGGATCAGTGGCTTCTTCCTTGCTGAGTGGCCTTTCAGGTTATGTCGATATAGGACTCATTTTACTGTGGATATAGATACTTTTGTACCCGTTTCCTCCAGCATCTTCACAAGGTCCTTTGCTGTTTTTCTGGGATTGATTTGCAGTTCTCACCAAAGTACGTTCATTTTTAGGAGACAGAACGTGTCTCCTTCCTGAGCGGTATAACGGCTGCCTGGTCCCATGGTGTTTATACTTGCGTACTATTGTTTGTACAGACGTGTGGTACCTTCAGGCATTTGGAAATTGCTCCCAAGGATGAACCAGACTTGTGGAGGTATACAATTTATTTTCTGAGGTCTTGGCAGATTTCTTTTGATTTTCCCATGATGTCAAGCAAAGAGGCTCTGAGTTTGAAGGTAGGCCTTGAAACACATCCACAGGTACACCTCCAATTGACTCAAATGATGTCAATTAGCCTATCTGAAGCTTCTAAATCCATGACATCATTTTCTGGAATTTTCCAAGCTGTTTAAAGGCACAGTCAACTTAGTGTATGTAATCTTCTGACCCACTGGAATTGTGATACAGTAAATTATAGGTGAAATAATCTGTCTGTAAACACGTTTGAAAATTACTTGTGTCATGCACAAAGTAGATGTCCTAACCGACTTGCCAAAACTATAGTTTGTTAACAAGAAATTTGTGGAGTGGTTGAAAAATTTGTTTTAATGACTCCAAACTACGTGTATGTAAACTTCCGACTTCAACTGTAAGTTAATTTTACTCCAACGTTTGTAAACAATGTAATTGTACCACACTGTATATCTTCAGTTGATAGGCCGTGATTCAATCACATGAACATTGTAGACAAGCGAATTGCTCTGTCGATAATTTAGCTTTTTAAGGCAATTTACCACTTTCCATAGCAATCATTAAGAAAAAGTTAATTTGCCATTTGTGTGAACTATTTCTTTTAACCTTTTAAACTCTTAGGAGGAATTTCACTATGAGCATCGTTCTATTGGAATCTTCATATTATGAACATTCTATAAATCGATACAGTGTCGTGAAAAAGTATTTGCCTCCTTTGTAATTTTCTCAAACGTTGCATATTTCTGTACTGAATGTTATCACATCTTTAACCACAAACCTAATATTTGATAAAGGGAACCTGAGCGAACAAAAAACACAACAATTACATACTATTTTTTATTTTTTTCATTAACAACGTTACGCAACACTCAATGTCCCTGTGTGAAAAAGAAATTTCCCACTTACACTCAATAACTGGTTGTGCCAACTTTAGCTGCAATGACTCCAACCAAACACTTCCTGTAGTTGTTGATCAGTCTCTCATGTCTCTGTGGAGGAATTTTGGCCCACTCTTCCATCCAGAACTGCTTTAACTCAGCGACATTTGTGGCTTTTCAAGCATTAACTGCTCGTTTCAAGTCCTGCAAAAATACGTATAAGCAAAACAAAACTCCACCACTGACAGAGAGGAATAAGCCCGCACAACAGCAGGTGGGTCCTGGAAGTTTAAATAGCCCCGAAATAACAACAAATAAGGTACAGGTGAAAACAATCAAGACAAAACCAACAGAAAAGAAAAAGGAATCGGTGGCAGCTTGTAGACCGGTGACGACGACCGCCGAGCGCCGCCCGAACAGGGAGAGGAGCCAGCTTCGGTGGAAGTCGTGACAGATCCAAACACACAATCACACAAGTCTACATGAAAATTGTTAAAAAGCAACAAATTTGAAGTTTTGAAATGGCCTAGTCAAAGTCCATACCTAATCCCATTTGAGATGCTGTGGCAAGACTTGAAACAAGCAGTTCATGCCTGAAAACCCACAAAAGTCACTGAATTAATGCAGTTCTGCATGCAAGAGTAAGCCACAATTCCCCCACAGCGATGTTAGAGGCTGATCAACAACTACAGGAAGCATTTGGTTGCAGTCATTGCAGCTAAAGGTGGCAATTACTTTTTCACACAGGCAAATTGGGTGTTGCATAACTTTGTTAATTAAATAAATAAATAAGTCTGTATTTTTTGTCATTTGTAAACTCAAGTTTCCTTTGTCTAATATTAGGTATTGGTTGAAGAACTGATAACGTTCCCCCTTAAAAATATGCAAAAATAGAGAAAATTAGAATGGGGGCAAATACTTTTTGTAGGCACAGTAAGTGCACACATTAGTTATGTATTCAATGTTGTTATATACTTGAGTATATTTTAGAGAGAAGTGATATGTTATAAGACTTACTGTTACAACTGCTATGCTTTTTTCACATTGCTCTATTAAATCTAAATGTACTGTATATTGGGTGAGTCTTCTGTATACAGCAGTTCTATATTGCTTCTACAGTATGCTATTGAATACATGCTGTTATGCTGTAATGAGCCAAAATAATTTTGGCTACTGGTACATGGTAACATGGTAACAAAATTATGAATCTGACCAAATCCTAGGGTTAGAAGAGAGCCAGGGGTGCGTTCAGTACGCTTCAACGTTTGCTACGTTGTGTGACTGTTTGTACTGAACCACATGTTTCCCCAAAACGGTGCGCATCATTTTTCAACAGCCTTTGAGGCACGTTTGCTCCCATTTGGTGGGTGTTGCCTGGGTTGAACATAAAGCTGGGGTTACTGTTAGTTTTAGGGTTACAGTTGAGCCAAAATGAGTTATCATGAGTATGTTAAATGTTTATAATGAGTTGGATAAACTGATTTACTTATTTAATTATTTTCAGTTGGGTAAACTTGGTATTTTGAGGGATGGATAAACATATTATTCTTGTATTATTCTTACTTAACTCAGTATCTCCACTCAACAACAGTATTTTCAATTGAGGTTGGTAAACATTAGGGTTAGGGTTGAGCTGGGATGTGGACATGATGTTAGGGTTAAGGTTAGGGTTGAGTCGTGATCTGGACATGAAGCTAGGGTTCGGTTTGAGGTTAGGGTTGAGCTGGAATGTGGACATGAAGCTAGGGTTAGGGTTAGAGTTGAGGTTAGGGTTGACCTGGGATGTGGAACATGAAGCTAGGGTTAGGGATAGAGTTGAGGTTAGGGTTGAGCTGGAATGTGGACATGAAGCTAGGGTTAGGGTTAGAGTTGAGGTTAGGGTTGACCTGGGATGTGGAACATGAAGCTAGGGTTAGGGATAGAGTTGAGGTTAGGGTTGACCTGGGATGTGGAACATGAAGCTAGGGTTAGGGATAGAGTTGAGGTTAGGGTTGACCTGGGATGTGGACATGCAGCTAGGGTTAGAGTGGAGGGTTTGGGTTGAGCAGGGATGTGGACATGCAGCTAGGGTTAGGGTTGAGCCAGGATGTTGACATGAAGCTAGGGTTAGTTAGGGTTGAGGGTTAGAGTTGAGCAGGGATGTGGAAGAGAAGCTTGGGTTAGGGTTAGGGTTGAACCTAGGGTTAGGGTTCAGGTTCGGGTTGAGCAGAGACTTGGACATGAAGCTAGGTTTAGGGTTGAGACAGGGTGTAGACTTTAATTTACTGTCAAGGTATATTCATGCCTGTCATGTTGTATAATGATGGGAGACAGTCACAGGAATACAAAAAATGTTTTTTTTTAATTCTCTAACCAAAATAGAGTACATCATGAAAATGACAGGGACGAAGCCCAAAACAAACACGTACACATGGAACACAGGGATGTAAACCCAAACAAAAGAGCAAGGTGTAAACCTCTAATAAATACACGGGACGAGACCCGTAATAACAAGTGCAGACTAACACGGTATGTAAACCATAATACAATGTACAGTAGCCTCCGGAAATAGTTGGCGAACCACAGGAATTGCTGGACTGCTTTCACGGAGTTCGGGATGGACCATGACCTGACTAGCCCAAAAAGGACACGGACCACTGGAAAAACGAACATATAGATTATGCTCCAACAGTCTTCCTAGCACAGACCTGACCAACGAGACATGCATGGCGCGGTCAGCAGAATAGACCAAAATGTCTGTATAAACCACAACTCCCCGTCCCAGCATGTCCCGAAACACTTCATTAATAAAGGCCTGGAAGACTGAAGGAGCGATATACAGGCCAAAGGGCATCACGAGATACTCGTAATGACCCGTGGTCGTGGAAAAGGCCGTAATGCCCACCAGATTGTAAGCGCTCCTCAAGTCCAGTTTCGTGAAGTACTGCACCCGTGCATCTGTTTGATGATGGTTGGGATGGGTAAAGGATATCTGAACTTAACAGTGGCTTTATTCAGTGTTCGATAATCAATGCAGGGGCGCAGTCCCCCATCTTTCTTCTTAACAAAAAAGAAGCTTGAGGAGGCTGGTGGCGTAGATTGGCGAATAAAACCCTGCTGGAGGCTCTCCTGTACGTAGGTCTCCATGGCCTCGGTCTCCGCATAGGAGAGGGGATAGACAGGTCCTCTCGAGAGTTCTGCATCAGACAGCAGGTCAATGGCACAATCCCAGGGGCGATGAGGAGGCAGGCATGTAGCCTGGGTCTTAGAGAAAACCCGGTGCAGATCCTGGTATTTCTCCGGTAAATCTACTTGAGGGGCGTGGTCCGGACTTTCCACCATAGTGGTGTTGACAGACAACGCGAGGCACCTCCCCTGACACCCCTGTGACCAAACCAGCAGTCTCCTCTCGGACCAGGAAATAGTAGGGTTATGCCCACTCAACCAGGGGATACCTAAAACAACGGAGTGCGTGGGGGTGTCTATAATCAAAAAGGTGATCTCTTCTAAACGAGTGTCATGTGTCAGCAGAGAAACGGGAACAGTTAGGTGATGTATGAGCCCTGTCCCTATTGGACGATTACCCAGGGCTTGAACTGGAATGGGTGACTGTAGGGGATCTAAAGTAATGCGTAATGCAGTGGCCAGTGTTCTACCTAATAGATTCCCGGCAGCTCCGGGAATCAATCAGAGCTAAGATTCTGGGCATTTAATGGGAAAACACACTGGTTGAGTTGACAGAAGAGGAGAGGAGATCTTGCATCCTCCCTGGGTTGGAGCAGGGGAATTCCCTGGCTTGTCACCTCCTCGCCTATTAGTGGATAGAGGGCAGGTCAGGGAGAAATTACCCCTTTCTCCACAATAGGGGCAGAGGCACAGATTCCTCCTTCTTCTACGCGCTGCCTCGGGCAAACGTGCAGAGCCCACCTCCATCGGCTCTGGCCACAGAGCAGGTGTAGCCATGAGCTCTGGATTCCGTGCAGTTTCTTCGTCGAGACCGCAGGAGGTTGTCCAACCGGATCGCCATGCTGATGAACTGGTCGAGTGACAGGTTATCATCACGGCAGGCTAACCTGTACCCCCTCCGCTGTGGAAAACGGTGACCAGAGCCGACTCATTCCATCTGGTGGAGGCTGCGACGGTCTGGAACTCCATGCCAAACTCCGAGGCGGTCCTAGATCCTTGGCGGAGTTGGCGTAGGCATTCACCCCCCTCTCAAACACTGAGTGGAAGAGGAGGATGAAGTGCTCGTAGGACTCGACCTCGGGTCCACCCGTTTCCCAGACCGCAGCACTCCAGTCCAGGGCCCGTCCGGTCAGTGCCGAGATGGCGGTGGCAAACCTGTCTCTCCCGGAGACAGCCTCGGCATAGCAAGCGAGGTACAGGTCGCATTGTAGAATGAACCCCTTGCATCTCGCTGGGGCGCCGTCAAAGCGCTCCGGGAGGGACAGGGGTATTCCGCGGACCGGCTCAGATGGGATGGAGGTGGTGTGGAGGTGGTGTGGGGGCTGATGCCGGAACTGGTGCTGGGGACTGGAGGGACTGCACATTCCCCTCCAAATGCAGGATGGTTGCCACTACGCTGTCCATGGCGCTGCCGAGTCTGGAGAGACAGTTCTCGTGATGCTAGTCTGTCCCCATGATGTTCGCCAGCTCGGCCTTTCCTGCTGTCTCCATTAGATGGGTTGATTATTCTGTCATGTTGTATAATGATGGTGACGTAGATCTCAGGAGCTGGTGAACGGAATGATTAGCAATACTGGGGGAACCATGACAATACCTAGCATAATAAATTGCACTACCAAAGTGTGTGCTTACTTTGAGTGTTTTACAGAATATAAACTGCATACAATATAACTTATGTAATGAACTCATGACCCTAAGGTATACAGAGCCTATTTTTACGACAGCCTTGAATGACTTTCCAACAAAACCCCTTAAACCCAGTTTACTTGTTTACAAAGCTAAAATTGGCCTTGTGAGCAGCAAAGCTATGTTTGTCAACTTCTCCAAGAGAATACCAGCGTGTGAAACATACAGCTGTGTTGCAGCCATGTTGAGGTCAACATACAGTCTGAACTGCATACAATACTGGTCATCTCAAACTGGCAGTTGTAGTGTACTGTACATGTATCACTTTATTTTGTAAGAAATTAAATCAAATCCAGATGGCAAGAACCTGCCCTTAAGAAGTACTGGGACAAATGAAAACATAAATTTAACTTTCTGCTGCCATTAGGGTCAACTTCATACCACACCATGATGGAAACTGCTTTGTCATAATGCTGACCTTGGCAGCGCACCTTTAGACTCTGATTGGATTTCACTTGACCAATCAAACAGTTCCATTAAACGGGGCGGCACACCCAATTCTGTATATAAACTAGGGGTGCAGATTAACCCCTTTCATCGACAGGATCATACAGCAACCATGATTTCTCTGGTCTTCGTTCTGCTCATTGGAGCCGCTTGTGAGTATAGTAATGATCATAGAAAAAGAACAGGACTGTGTAATGACACTAACATCACACATTTGTTTCTTTGACGTTATTAAGAAATATGTTCTTGTTGTTTTATCACAGTTCTTTGCTTTTCCATCTCAAAAGGTGAGGTAATATAGCTAAGAATGTGCCTGCTCTCTGTTTACAGTCGCCACGGAGGACGACAAGATCGTCGGAGGGTATGAGTGCAAGGCCTACTCCCAGCCCCACCAGGTGTCTCTGAACTCTGGGTACCACTTCTGTGGTGGCTCCCTGGTCAATGAGAACTGGGTTGTGTCTGCTGCTCACTGCTACAAGTCGTAAGTAGTCTACCATGTGAACTACTAGCAACATGTTGAGTCAATAACACCTTGCAAGAATTTGTTAAAAATAACTTTTCTAAAACTAAAGGACACAGGTGAACTCCACATTCACATGAAAAGTAAAACACGTAAAAATGGAACTCTCTCTCTCTTTCAGCCGTGTGGAGGTGCGTCTGGGCGAGCACAACATCCAGGTGACTGAGGGTAGCGAGCAGTTCATCTCTTCATCCCGCGTGATCCGTCACCCCAACTACAGCTCCTACGACCTCAACAATGACATCATGCTGATCAAGCTGAGCGAACCTGCCACCCTCAACACCTACGTGCAGCCTGTTGCTCTGCCCAGCAGCTGTGCCCCTGCTGGCACAATGTGTACCGTCTCTGGATGGGGAAACACCATGAGCTCCAGTGAGTACAGAGTCTGGGTCAAAGGTTACATGTGCCGGTTGATCATCTTCATGGTGACTGAGTGTTTACAGGTATATAAAATGTAGACCTACTATCAAAAACACTATGTCATTATATCTAACTACAACTCTCCTCCTTTTCCACCTTCTTCTACCTTCCTCCCTCCACCTCTCTCTCTCTCTCTTTCTCCTTCTCCTTACAGCTGCTGACAGCAACAAGCTGCAGTGCCTGAACATCCCCATCCTGTCCTACAGCGACTGTAACAACTCCTACCCTGGCATGATCACCAATGCCATGTTCTGTGCTGGATACTTGGAGGGAGGCAAGGACTCTTGCCAGGTACTTACCACTCTGACCTCAGTTCAGTGGTACCAATGATGACTTTAAATTAACTTTTCAATTGATAATGAAATAACCAATTCATATCACTTGTCTCTCTCTCAGGGTGACTCCGGTGGCCCCGTGGTGTGCAACGGTGAGCTCCAGGGTGTTGTGTCTTGGGGTTATGGCTGTGCTGAGCCCGGTAACCCCGGTGTCTACGCCAAGGTAAGACAGAAAAATAGTTTTGTCCTGTTGTGTTTGCGGAAAACATCAACATACATACATCACTGTGACATCCCTTGTTTTCCTGAGAAAAAAAAGGCATTGAGTCTATAAAACATTGATTGATGTTGCCTCCCATTGAGTGTGTCCACTAATGTCTCCCTTCTCCTTCTCATCGTCTAGGTTTGTATCTTCAACGACTGGCTGACCAGCACCATGGCCACCTACTAAGTCTGATCCTAGCTTCGGTCTTCCAGCACGGTCCTACAACTCTACAACATTGTTTGCAGTTCCACATCCATCTTTTATACTGGAGATTAAATACTAATGACAAATAAAGCATTTAAAATAATTTGAGTTACTGAGTCTATTTCCCAAGGTTAACTATAAAAATGAATATACCGTAGAACACACGTGTCAAAGTCATTCCACGGAGGGCAGAGTGTTTGCGGGTTTTTGCTCCACCTTGGACTTGATTGATGAATTAAGGTCACTAATTAGCAAGGAACTCCCCTCACCTGGTTGTCTAGGTCTTGAAAGGAAGAACCAAAAACCTGCAGACACTAGGCCCTCCGTGGAATGAGTTTGACACCCCTGCGTAGAAGGTACTTCTTACATGCATGCAGCATAGAGCACATATTCATGAATGTAGTAGTGCAATATTTTGTTCTGTATGTCATCAAAGGAGTGTTGTTTGCAAGTGGAATGTCTAAATGTGTGTGTTTATAAATCTGTAATTCTAACAGGGGGGGGGATCTACCATGGTGGGGGGATCTAGCCATTTATGTTTGGTTATCAAATATGTGGGAACATATCAAACAAAACTTGGGTTGCTGATTCTCTGGCTCCACAGAATACAGATTCTCTGACTGCACAGACTACTCGCTCTACAAATCATTAGGATTATGTTAATTATTAATTTTGGTGAACTATCCCTTTAACCTTGTAAGCTGTTAAGAGGAATTATTTCTCACTACAAATATCTTTCTATTGGAAACGTCATAGACATGTTCATATTTTTCATAAATCCACAAGTGGCAACATTAGTTTTATGGGGCTATGCTTGCGTAAATGTCAGAGAGAAGTGTTCACTTGATGCATAAAAAGTGTTACGACTATGTATTTTCCCCAATGCTCCGATAAATCAAAATTAACTATATTCAGTACACACATTTATATTTCTGCTACAGTATGCTATTGAACACATACTGCTGTGTATGTGTTCAACAGTGTAAGGTGCCTTTCTCACTGTTGCACACAACTGGGCCACCGTAGTCACCCCGAGAGAGACAATGAGAGATTTACTTTACTGTTTCTCTGTACTTTTAGGTCCTAATGGTTTTGATAAGCTGTTCAGAGGCAGTAGTAGAGCAGTAGTAGTATCTACAGGTCAGTGCTGTTCAGTACCTGGCAAGAGTCCTTGCCTCCCTCCATGTATCCAACACAGAACACAGTGTTAGTTATCATGCCAGAGTAGGAGTTGTTACAGTCATTGAAAGACAGGATGGGGAGGTTCAGGCACTGTAGCTTGTTGCTATCGGCGGCTGTAAGGATGGATGAAAAATTAAAGAATGGACTGAAAGAAAGAAGGGTGAATGAATGGCAGAACGTGTCAATTATGGATCATTTACATTTTAAAATGATTACCTGACCAAGTATATTTGATAAAATAGCCCCAAAATAGATGAACAAATTGACGCGGGTGCTGTACTCACTGGAGCTCATGGTGTTTCCCCATCCAGAGACGACACACATGGTGCCAGCGGGTGCACAGCTGCTGGGCAGAGCAACAGGCTGCACGTAGGTGTTGAGGGTGGTGGGTTTGTTCAGTTTGATGTTATTGTTGATGTTGTATGATCTGTAGTTGGGGTGGGGGATGATGCGGAAAGAAGAGATGAACTGCTCGTTACCCTCAGTCCTGGAAATGTTGTGCTCGCCCAGATGCACCTCCACGTGGCTTTGGGTAAAAGAGGAAGAGAGAGACGGGAGAAAGAGAGAGGGAAAGGGGTGGGAAAGTAAGTCTTTCATAACTCGATAGGGTTCTGTACTGAGCTTTGAGGTGAAGTGAAGGAAATTGCATGATATAATATACAGTAGATAGAAGGTAGGAATGACCCAGCCAGTTGGGTCACTTAGTTGGGTTGTTTTCTTTGAAGAGTGGAAGCTTGGCTTAATAGGGTTGTGGCTTTTAGATAATTATTTTTGGCTACCTGTGAGAGTATGTCATTCCGGTTAATCTGTTCTATCGTATTGTCATCACATCTTAAGGTTGAGCACTGACACTTTTGTAGTGTTAATGAGGTTTAGACAAGAGTGTGAGTTCCTCAAGTGCCTATGCATATCCCAATGTTGGGATAATTACAACTTTGCTATAATATTTAAATAATAATGTTACTACATTTACATAAAATGTGTAATGTGTATAAATATTCAAGGAACATTTAAATTTGCAATGTACTAACTTAAGATGATGAATGGGAATGACATTCACTCTCATAGGTGGCCAAGAATAACTGTCTGAAAGCCACGCCCCCAATAGGCCAAGCCTCCTTAATTTACGGATTACATAAAAAAAAGACCCAGCATGAAAATTATATAAAAACCAAACTGATGTATGTGTAATCGAATCATTTTCAAGAGACTTGGCCTGTTGGGGACATTGCTTTCAGGTAGTTATTTTTGGTCCATGAGAGTAAATGTAATTGCTGTTCATCATGTTAAGTCTGTACAATGGAAATTTCACCTTCCTTTCAATAATTTTGCACATTACATATTTTAATATAAAACTAATAACATTATTATTTAAATATTATAACAAAATGGTAACTCTCCCAACATTGGTATGTGCATAGGCACTTGAGAAACTCATACTCTTCTGTAAACTTCATAAAAGTTACAAAAGTGTCAGCTCTTAACCTTAACATACAGATGACAATATAAAACAATAGATTAACCGGAATGACATTTACTCTCACGAAAGGCCAAAAATAACTATCTGAAAGCTATGCCCATACTAAGCCACGCCTCAAGTCTTCTGATCTGACCCGGTGGGTCATAGCTTAATAACCCAACATCAATAACCCAACAATTCAACTAAGTGACCTTGATTTCGGGATCAAAACAACCCAACGTGTGTTCTGTCCAATATTTATCCAAATTGGATTGTTTTTAAATCTGCATTTTTTTAGACTACAGTAATTCCTTTACTGATTTTTCTTTAATTCTGTTAGCGATTTGGTTTTAATCACTTGATAATTCTTAAAAATGTACCCGCTCCCACAGTATCACCAACGTAAAGAATAAGTGAATGAGTCTATTATAGTATTATATTATAGTAGAACATGTTTAGAATTTTTACTCTTTGAGCTCAAAATGTGCCATTGGTAACATGGGTTATTGTCAGATGACTGCTAATGAACTTAGCGGCACCTTTTGAGTTTTTACACATTAATGATGTCGATGTACCTTACTGCTGTGAAGGAATTTTGAAAAGCCACTTTTCAAAAGCCCCCAAGCTGTACACTATTACACACTACCAAAGGTAATACTTCACATTACAGTGCCCTTATTACTGTGTAATTACTCATGTAATTACACTATTAAGTATGAATAATTATTCAGTATAAATGACTAATAATGATTAAGTATTGTAATTGTTACAATGAGTTACAATGTACTTACAGCAGAGAGCCAAACCCGGGTTTGCACACACTGCAGCAGGGATTTTGGCCCACTCCTCCATACAGACCTTCTCCAGATCCTTCAGGTTTCGGGGCTGTCGCTGGGCAATACAGACTTTCAGCTCCCTCCAAAGATTTTCTATTGGGTTCAGGTCTGGAGACTGGCTAGGCCACTCCAGGACCTTGAGATGCTTCTTACGGAGCCACTCCTTAGTTGCCCTGGCTGTGTGTTTCGGGTCGTTGTCATGCTGGAAGACCCAGCCACGACCCATCTTCAATGCTCTTACTGAGGGAAGGAGGTTGTTGGCCAAGATCTCGCGATACATGGCCCCATCCATCATCCCCCGGTGTAGTCATCCTGTCCCATTTGCAGAAAAGCATCCCCAAAGAATGATGTTTCCACCTCCTTGCTTCACGGTTGGGATGGTGTTCTTGGGGTTGTACTCATCCTTCTTCTTCCTCCAAACATGGCGAGTGGAGTTTAGACCAAAAAGCTCTATTTTTGTCTCATCAGACCACATGACCTTCTCCCATTCCTCCTCTGGATCATCCAGATGGTCATTGGAAAACTTCAGACGGGCCTGGACATGCGCTGGCTTGAGCAGGGGGACCTTGCGTGCGCTGCAGGATTTTAATCCATGACGGCGTAGTGTGTTACTAATGGTTTTCTTTGAGACTGTGGTCCCAGCTCTCTTTAGGTCATTGACCAGGTCCTGCCGTGTTGTTCTGGGCTGATCCCTCACCTTCCTCATGATTATTGATGTCCCACGAGGTGAGATCTTGCATGGAGCCCCAGACCGAGGGTGATTGACCGTCATCTTGAACTTCTTCCATTTTCTAATAATTGCACCAACAGTTGTTGCCTTCTCACCACGCTGCTTGCCTATTGTCCTGTAGCCCATCCCAGCCTTGTGCAGGTCTATAATTTTATCCCTGATGTCCTTACACAGCTCTCTGGTCTTGGCCATTGTGGAGAGGTTGGAGTCTGTTTGATTGAGTGTGTGGACAGGTGTCTTTTATACAGGTAACGAGTTCAAACAGGTGCAGTTAATACAGGTAATGAGTGGAGAACAAGAGGGCTTCTTAAAGAAAAACTAACATGTCTGTGAGAGCCGGAATTCTTACTGGTTGGTAGGTGATCAAATACTTATGTCATGCAATAAAATGCAAATTAATTACTTAAAAATCATACAATGTGATTTTCTGGATTTTTGTTTTAGATTCCGTCTCTCACAGTTGAATTGTACCTATGATAAAAAATTACAGACCTCTACATGCTTTGTAAATAGGAAAACCTGCAAAATCGGCAGTGTATCAAATACTTGTTCTCTCCACTGTACATTCGTTCTGTGGTGCAATTTAAGTCTAGCATGGAATAAAAATGTGCAGTTTGATAAAGAACATGTATACGCAGGTAAAAATAACTGTACATTTCCCGAAGAAAAATGTTTATGCTTGCTTCAGCTGTTTTAACAAAAAAATATTTATCTGTCTGAAAACGGCCTATGTGACATCGGTAGTACTCATAAACATCAATTCTAGTCCCAAACTTGACTGAAAAGTGTAGCAGGATAGCATTAGTCATAAAGTCAGTATTTTCTAAAACGAGAATGTCCGATTTAAGGAATCAATGACATGGTCAATTTCCTTTGATTTTTGAGTATTAGGTTTAGATTTCATTCATGCCCACATGCCCACTAACACGGGACAGCTGCCTAGCAGCACCCATTTGATCGGAGCATGCAATTAACGTGAAAACAGCTACATGCTATCCAATAGTAGCAGCGGAGTCAACCTACAGCCCGCCCATTTCTTTACATACAGCATATTTCTGACCCACTGGAATTGTGATACAGTGAGTTATAAGTGAAATAATCTGTCTGTAAACAATTATTGGAAAAATTACTGAGAAAGAGAGGAGGATGGAGAGAGGGAGTAGTGTTCAGAAAGCATGATAGGAGGAAGGTGACAAAAGACAGAGAGATGCAGAGTTTAGAGATATAGAAGATGGGCAAATGTGAAGCATTAAGCTAGTGTCTAATTGCTAAATTGCCAGCGGTGCCACCTTGCAGCTGGTCATATATTTGACACCTCTAATCTCCAGAAATGTGTTTTCAAACAGGTTCAGATGAAAAGTTCTCATAAGGAAGATTCACCGCAGTAGGGAGTCAGCCTCAGTAAACAAGAAACTAGTTGGGCCAGATGCATAGCAAACTATCTTCACTGATCACATTCAAACACAAGAATGGAAATAAAAACATAATCATACATGCAAAAAATATACATTATAATTACAAAAATACTCTTCAGTAGGCCCACCCACTAGCGAATTAACGAATTATAATGTTTCTGTAATGTCTAAAAACCTAATGCTGCCCTAAAGTGAGATAAAGATGTTACCCAAATGAGTATCAGTTGATAGGTTAGTTGATAGTTGATATTTTCTACCATAATTTCCAAATAAATTAATAAAAAATCCTACAATGTGATTATCTGGATTTTTTTTCATCATTTTGTCTGTCATCGTTGAAGTGTACCTATGATGAAAATTACAGGCCTCTCACATCTTTTTAAGTGGGAGAACTTGCACAATTGGTGGCTGACTAAATACTTTTTTGCCCCACTGTATGTTGAGTTCTGATGGGGTACGACAGTTCATGAACTAAGCTCATGAGGCATATAAGTTATATTCTTTAAAAATCAATGGGAATAGGAAGAGCTTATTTCCAAACGCTAAATCCACCAATTTTCCACATTTGTTCTTTTTCATCAGAAGTCATCGTTTATGGGTACCTTCATGTGTGTTTAAAATATTATTGTTCTCAGATGTTTCATTCATAGATCTTTGATGTGTATGAAAATGTAGTTTTTTTGGCAGAATGCTATAATCCATTGGTTAGCTAGAATGGAATGTTCGTATCCTGTATATTTGATTGTGATATGTGGTTGGCTCACCTTAAGATGAATGCACTAACTGTAAGTCGCTTTCAATAAGAGCATCTGCTAAATGACTAAAATATAAAATGTAAATGTTTTACGTACAGATCTCATATTTCTGTATTGAATTGTTTTTTACGAAAAAAATTATAACATTGATGTCACAAATGTAAAATTTGTACAGTTCTATTTCTCTGAGAGTGAAGTGGGTATACAGCATCTTGCAAAATAACATGATTATTTGTCTCTCTGAAATGAAACCATCAAGTGATAGATTTTAAACAAATACACTACATGACCAGAAGTATTTGGACACCTGCTCTCCTTCCAAAATCATGGGCATTGAGTTGGCCCGCCCTTTGCTGCTATAACAGCCTCCACTCTTCTGGGAAGGCTTTCCACTAGATGTTGGAACATTGCTGCGAGGACTTGCTTACATTCAGCCACAAGAGCATTAGTGAGGTCGGGAACTGATGTTGAGCGATTAGGTCTGGCACACAGTCGTCGTTTCAATTCATCCCAAAGGTGTTCGATGGGGTTGAGGTAAGGGCTCTGAACAGGCCAGTCAAGTTCTTCCACACCGATCTCGACAAAACATTTCTGTATGGAACTTGCTTCGTGCACGGGGGCATTGTCATGCTTAAACAGGAAAGGTCATTCCCCAAACTTTTGCCACAAAGTTGGAAACACAGAATCGTCCAGAATGTCATTGTATGCAGACCATTATTCTTCCACCAAACTTTACAGTTAGCACTATGCATTTGGGCAGGTAGCGTTCTCTTGGCATCTGCCAAACCAAGATTCATCCGTCAGACTGCCAGATAGTGATTCATCACTCCAGAGAACGCATTTTCACTGCTCCAGAGTCCAATGGCGGCAAGCTTTACACCACTCCGCTTGTCATTGCGCATGATGATCTTGGGCTTGTGTGTGGCTGCTCGGGCCATGGATATCCATTTCATGAAGCTCCCGACGAACAGGTGTTTTGCTGATGTTGCTTCCAGAGGCAATTTGAAACTCGGTAATGGGTGTTGCAACCGAGGACAGACGATTTTTACATGCTACGCGCTTCAGCACTCTGCGGTCCCATTCTGTGCGCTTGTGTGGCCTACCACTTTGTGGCTGAGCCGTTGTTGCTCCTAGACTTTTCACTTCACAATAACAGCACTTACAGTTGACCGGGGCAAATTTGACATGTTGGAAAGGTGGCATCCTGTGATGGTGCCACATTGAAATTCCCTGAGCTCTTCAATAAGGCCATTCTACTGCCAATATTTGTCTATGGAGATTGCATAGACAAACAGCAACGGATGTGGCTGAAATAACCGAATCCAATAATTTGAAGGGGTGTCCACATACTTCTGTTTATACATGTCTGTCATTTAACAACCCCATGAAATGATTATAAATGGAAAAAACACACATCGCTTCATAATTTCTTTAAACAATAATAACTAATTTAACAACATTTGTGAAACGAATATATAGCGTTTTTGAAAACTCTTCATATATAATTTAAAAGTAAAAAAAAAAGTAATTTAAAAGTTAAATCATTTATATAGGAATCACAGACTTACTACTTAAAGGCCTAGTGCAGTCAAACACGTGACTTTCCTGTGTTTTATATATATTTTCACACATGAGGTTGGAATAATACTGTGAGACTGTGAAAGTATGATAATTCACTTTTAGTGTAAGAGTTGTTTGAAAAGACCACCTCAAATTTCAGCCTGTTTTGGTGGCATGGAGTTTTGGGTAAATTAATTAATAAGCCAATACGAAAGACACTTCCAAACCCCCTATTATTATTTTTGTTTTATAGAGTTCCAAACCTGTCTGACAATAATATCCAGTTTTTAGTTTTCCCCTGTCCACTCAGACCACTCTCACATAGTCCTAACAAAACTTTTGCTTGATAAATTTCTGTTCTTTGCTATTTTTGTTTATTCTTGACCATTTTAAATGAGAACAATCACAGTAAGGTAAAATTTAAACTTAATTGTTACCCAGAAGTGATTTGATACTGAGATCAAAACAGCTGCATTAAACCTTTAAATACATGACAAAATATGTGCACATGACACTATGTTGCTTGATTAAATGATGTTGATACTATTTACACTTTTTAAACTATAAATACATTTGTTTGAAATCCAATGGATTTCATATGCCATATGCTTACAATGGTGAATAAAGGAACTGGTTACTGCTCTCAGCTCTACACTAAACACCCATTATCTTTCATTAGCTGACAGCAGCTGCCTGTCCCCGATTTTGGCCCTGAAATCTTATTTTTGCATGCATTTTTTTTTTATTTATTTTTTATTTGTGAGGTATGTGAATGAAATACTGCCTCAGGAAAACTGGCAGACAATAAACTGGCAGACAATAACTCAGTGGCTTCCAATAGTGTAATATTGGATGGTGCCTGTAATAGCACCTCTTTTTTTCCAGGCCAGGATCTGATCACGCTTAAACCGCAATGTATGTTTTAAAGGCAATGTTCCAGCTTTCGGGAATATCTAACCATAATGTATTAGAATGTAATTAAAGTCAGGTCTGTTTGTCACAGCCATTCACAAATAACACAATATGTGAGTCTTGTTCTACCTCGTTTACAGGGCCTACCCACAGGGCACACACTGGTTGAATCAATGTTGTTTCCACATCATTTCAACTTCTTTAGCATACTGGTTATTGTTCGGAATTTCGGATGACTGACGTGCCCAAAGTAAATGGCCTGTTACTCAGGCCCAGAAGCTAGGATATGCATATAATTGGTAGCATTGGATAGAAAACACTCTTCAGTTTCTACAATTGTTAAAATTATTTCTGTGAGTATAATAGAACTGATATGGCAGGCGAAAACCCGAGGAAAATCAGTCCAGAATAAAAAAAAATTGAGGTCACAGGCCATTTTAATGCTAGCCTATGGGATATACAAAATAATTCCTCCCATATTGCAGTTCCTATGGCTTCCACTAGATGTCAACAGTCTTTAGAAAGGGTTTCAGGCTTTTAAAAAAAAGAGCAAGTAGTTGTAGTTTTTCCAAGGTGTCTCTCATTAGAAAAGTAGTCTTGTTGGCTCGTGAATGAGGCTCGTGAATGAGGTGCGCGCTCTTCGTTATTTATCGTCCCTATTGAACATACTATTCTCCGTCTTAAATATTATAATTTATTTAGATATTAGAGTACCTGAGGATTAATTAGAAACATTGTTTGACTTGTTTGGACAAACTTTACCGGTAACTTTTTGGATTTGTTTGTATGCATGTTGAACGAGTGGTGCCAACTAAACAGACTTTTTGGATATAAAGAAGGACTTTATCGAACAAAACGACCACTCATTGTGTAGCTGGGACCCTTGGGATTGCAAACAGAGGAAGATCTTCAAAGGTAAGGGATTTATTTAATCGCTATTTGTGATCTTGTGATGCCTGTGCTGGTTGAAAAATTTTATGATGTGGGTTGCTGTTCTCAGATAATCGCATGGTATGCTTTCGCCGTAAAGCCTTTTTGAAATCTGACAACGAAGTTGCATTAACAAGAAGTTACGCTTTTAAATGATGTATGACACTTGTATTTTCATGAATGTTTAATATTACGATATTTGTATTTTGAATTTCGCGTTCTGCAATTTCACCGGATGTTGTAGTAGGTGTCCCGATAGCGGTTCATGCGCTCTAACAGGGTAACCACTTCATTCTAAGTGCTTGTATACAGCATCAGATCAATTACAACAAAATACAGTACCTATAAAAATTCAAACATTATGACTATCACAAATGTGTTATATATTTTTTTAATGGAAAAATGGCAGGTAAAATCATATTCTCATTTTCAAACTTGATTGTGAACATACCTAGACAGCATTACAAATATAAGAAGGCTTATTCATTCAGATTTGATGGAATGGTTCTTCATTACATTTGATATCATGAAATAGTCATACTTTTATCCTACTTTTATAATGTAGTAGATCTTATAAACAAGTCCAGCTTTCAATCCCTATTTAATTTAGATCTTGTGACTGACTAGGTTCGAACCAGGTCTCTGGCATGTCACCAGACTGTGTTAGCCCACTTAGCTAAAGCCTACATTTTTTTGTTTGTTGTGACATTCCTTTTTAACACGGACTGTGATCATCATAGAGGGGATAAGAAAGCAAATCCATGCTCCAGAGAGTCTTAGCTTAATAGCTTATAGCCAAAGCAGTTCAAACACTAGAGCCAAATTAATAGGAAAAAAATTGAATTCAACATGCCACATTGGCTTCAGAAACTGCCAGAAGCTTCTGTTTGCCACAAAGAACCTTTGATTCTATCTGTTCTCCTCTACCTTTCCTAGCTGGCAAAGTACCAGGATGTTGTTTCTGGTTATGAATCTGAATTTAGAGAACTGGATTTGAAAACGGATCCTGAATGCATCTGAGAAGTTGAACATGTGAAACTTTGATTAACTTGAAATTATAGTTTGTAAACTTGATACACAGACAATGAATGCAATATTTACCATATTGAAACTGAATATATAAATATTGAATTTGATTATTCAATTAAACTGAAAACGTAATTGTAAAACTGAATGCGATATTCATTCAATTAAGTTTCAAATCATGAAATACAAGTTCAATGAATGAATGAAATGATTCAATTTTGGAATAAACATTCAGAAATATCACATTCAAATTCAATATCCTAATACAGATTCTAAATTACAAAATTAAAATACAATTTCTGTTGACACTGAAACTGAAACACTGTAATTGGCCGACTCCGGCCACGGTAAAAGAGGTGCAGCGGGTCTTAGGGTTTGCCAATTACTACCGGAGGTTTATCCGGGGTTTTGGCCAGGTAGCGGCTCCCATTACCTCACTGCTGAAGGGGGGGGGGCCGGTGCGTTTGCAGTGGTCAGCAGAGGCGGACGGAGCTTTCCGTCGTTTGAAGGCGCTGTTCACCGACGCGCCTGTGTTGGCGCATCCGGACCCTTCTTTGCCGTTCATAGTAGAGGTGGACGCATCCGAGGCTGGGGTTGGAGCCGTGCTCTCACAGCGCTCGGGTACGCCACCGAAGCTCCGACCCTGTGCTTTTTTTTAGAAGAAAAAAGTCCCTGTGGGGGACAGGGAGTTGATGGCTGTAGTTAAGGCCCTGAAAGTGTGGAGACATTGGCTTGAGGGGGCTAGGCACCCTTTCCTCATCTGGACTGACCACCGTAACCTGGAGTATATCCGAGCAGCTAGGAGACTGAATCCACATCAGGCAAGGTGGGCCATGTATTTCACTAGATTTCAATTTACGATCTCGTATCGGCCAGGTTCCCTCAACACTAAGGCCGACGCGCTGTCCCGTCTCTATGACCGGTCCATCGATCCTACTCCCATCATTCCGGCGGCTAGGCTGGTGGCACCGGTAGTATGGGAGGTGGACGCAGACATCGAGCGGGCGCTAAGGGAGGAACCTGCGCCTCCACAGTGCCCGGAGGGTCGTAGGTACGTGCCGCTCGCTGTTCGTGATCAATTGATTCGATGGGCTCATAGTCTACCCTCGTCAGGTCACCCGGGTATTTCGAGGACAGTGCGAAGTCTTAGGGGGAAGTACTGATGGCCCACCTTAGTGAGGGACGTGCAATTCTATGTCTCCTCCTGTTCGGTGTGCGCTCAGAGTAAGGCTCCTAGGCACCTGCCACGAGGGAAGTTACAACCCTTCCCTGTTCCACAACGGCCGTGGTCCCATCTATCGGTGGATTTTCTCACTGACCTTCCCCCGTCTCAGGGAAACACGACGATCCTGGTCGTTGTGGATCGGTTCTCGAAGTCCTGCCGTCTTATCCCGTTGCCCGGTCTCCCTATGGCCCTACAGATTGCGGAGGCTCTTTTCACCCATGTCTTCCGGCACTACGGGGTGCCCGAGGACATCGTTTCTGATCGGGGTCCCCAGTTTACCTCCCGAGTGTGGAGGGCATTTACGGAACATCTGGGGGTCTCGGTCAGCCTGACCTCGGGGTATCACCCAGAAAGTAATGGGCAGGTGGAGAGAGTGAACCAGGAGGTGGGTAGGTTTCTGCGGTCGTATTGCCAGGAACGGCCAGGGGAGTGGGCGAGATACATCCCCTGGGCTGAAATGGCCCAGAACTCACTAAGCCACTCCTCTACCAACATGTCCCTGTTTCAGTGCGTGTTGGGGTACCAGCCGGTCCTGGCACCATGGCATCAGAGCCAGACCGAGGCTCCTGCGGTGGAGGAGTGGGTGCAGCACTCTAAGGAGACCTGGAGGGCCGTCCAGGAGTCATTACGTCAGGCGAGTGGACGGCAGAAGAGGAGCGCTGACCGTCACCGCAGTGAGGCCCCCGTGTTTGCACCAGGGGACAGGGTCTGGCTCTCGACTCGAAACCTACCCCTCCGCTTGCCCTGCCGGAAGCTGGGTCCACAGTGTTTGGGGCCATTTAAAGTCCTGAGGAGAATAAACGAGGTTTGTTATCGATTATTACTTCCTTCGTATTATCGTATTAACCCCTCGTTTCATGTGTCTCTCCACCCCCTGTGGACTTCGAGGGGTCCCCGGCGTACACTATACGGGCCATTCTGGACTCGAGACGCCGGGTGAGGGGCCTGCAGTACCTCGTGGATTGGGGGTCGTCCCCGAGGCCTGGTGTCGGCGTGCTGCGGGGGGGGGGGGGGGGGGGGGGGGGGGAAAGTTACAGATGGACAAAGGTCATGCCCCCAAAACATGCTAATTCTAACAGGGGAGGTTAGCATTTTCTTGGAGGTATGATATTCATGCATCTGTAACTTTATCACTCATCATTATTCAAGATTCATTCATGATTATCATGGTAACATCCACATGAATGTAAAAGTGTTCAGAAACATATTCTATTATTATTTACAATAAAAGTGACACCAAATTGACAATACATTATTTACCATTAATTTCTACTGGGCACAACATCATCCGAAACACAACCAAAACAAACTGCAAATGCATCCAACAAGCTTGTAGAGTCACAAGCTTGATTTAGCAGTGGTGTAAAAAGTATTAAATTGTCATTGAGTAAAAGTACAAAGTAAAAGTAAACGCTATACATCAAATTCCTTATATTAAGCAAATCAGATGGCACACTACAACACTCTCAATGCTTATGACACCTTCAAATGGGAGGACTAGATACATAAAAAGTACTTTCATATCTAAATGGTAAAACAGATATGTATGAAAGCACATTCAAATGTAAGGTGACATTCTGTACTGTCGGCTTATAGAAAACATTTGATCTCAAATCCAAAAGGCTGAAGTATAGAGCCAAATGAATAGTTTTAGCTTCACTGTCCAAATAAATATGTAGGGGAGTGTATGAAGCGAAGTGTATGCAGGTGCCTTAAATAAAATATTGTGGCCCTTGTATGCTTGTATGTTTAGGGATAAGGCAGAGTAAGGGGAGGGGGAGCTGATTAGGGTGGTCAGCAGGGTAGAGTGAATGTTGGGAGCATATGGGAGGGCAGTGCAGAAAGAGTGTGAGGGGTAGGGGAGGTAAGGTAGGGTTTGAGGGGTGGGGGGGGGGCAGATAGGGTTTGAGGGGTAGGGAAGGTAAGGTAGGGTGTGCTGGGTGGGGGAGGGCAGATAGGGTTTGAGGGGTGGGGGAGGTAAGGTAGGGTGTGCTGGGTGGGGGAGGGCAGATAAGGTGTGTATAAATAAAGTCCATGCGCGTGTCCGGGTGTCTTTGATCAGCCAGTGTTCACCGGACAGACAGACACCATGAGACTGCTCGCTCTGATACTGCTGGTTGGAGCTGCTGGTAATTAAACACACACACACACACACACACATACAGTACTTTAATATACTCTACCAATTATATATCAAAAACTATTCGTAGGGAATATTCATCTAACATGTAGCTTTTAACAGCGTTCAACTTTTTTACCTAACAGGCTGTTTCTATGTGATGTAGAACAATTCGGATGAATACTATTCAGAGTGCAACAATGTCCTCATCTCTCCCCTCTTGTGACCACTTTCTCTGCATGGTGTCTCTCTCTGTGTGTTTCAGTGGCAGTGCCCCGTGAGGATGGTAAGATCATCGGTGGCCAGGAGTGTGAACCTCACTCCCGACCCTGGATGGCCTCCCTCAACTACGGGTACCACTTCTGCGGAGCCGTGCTCATCAATGAGCAGTGGGTGCTCTCTGTCGCTCACTGCTGGTACAAGTGAGTAAGGGTGGAGGGCAGGGGAGGGAAAGGGAAAGGGGGATACCTTAATTGAATGCATTCAACTGAAATGTGTCTTCCGCATTTAACCCAACCCCTCTGAATCAGAGAGGTGCGGGGGGCTGCCTTAATCGACATCCACATCTTCGGCGCCCGAGGAACAGTGGGTTAACTGCCTTGCTCAGGGGCAGAACGACAGATTTTGTGCCAATATGGACCAAAAGGAGGGCTATTCTTTGTCTTCTGCAGTGTGACACTTTGAATCTTATCAAACTGACATGAGGTTTCTCTGTAATCATAGTTGTATCACCCTGTCTTTCCCTTTGTCCTCTTCCTCTCCTTCCTCTGCCCTTCCTCTCCTTCGTCCTCCTCTCTCAGCCCCTACGCTATGCAGATCATGCTTGGAGAGCACAACCTGCGTGTGTTTGAGGGAACTGAGCAGCTCATGAAGATTCAAAACATCATCTGACATCCCAGGCAAGCTACACCCACACTTACCCCTTACACATCACTTTAGGGAAGTCATTTTATAACAACTGAACCCAGGCTGAATGGGGTTTTATCACATGCAATACAAATCCCTTGGCCTATCTCTGTTCTTCTCTCTGTAGCTATGACTACCAGACGCTGGACTATGACATGATGCTGATCAAGCTGTTCCACCCTGTGGAGATCACTGATTATGTGAAGCCCATCCCGTTGCCCACAGGCTGCCCATACGCAGACCTCCCCTGCTCCGGCCCTGGCTGGGGCAACATCGCCACTGGAGAGGAGGGTGAGACGGACCAAATACCATTGCATTTTACCTTGACAAAACTTTAACCACAGAAATTAAAACCAAACACACTCTACCAAACAAACTTTACCAACATTAATTATACCCTCAGAGCCTTTATCCACACACACTCTAACAACACACCTCACCCGGAGAAGAGGTATGACTATGGAAAAATGATATTAAATGACTAAATATCCCTGTCTTTTGCTTCCTTCTCAGTAAACATGCCCGCCCGTCTGCAGTGTCTGGATGTGCCCATACTGGAGGATGAGAAGTGTGAGATGGCCTACCCTGGCATGCTCACCTGCAGGATGGTGTGTGCTGGATACATGGACGGAGGCAGAGACGTATGCAACGTACGTACAGTATATGACACATTTTTGATGAGCCCTTTTGCTATCTTTGTTGTGCAGTCATTTAGAAAACACAGTGGTACATATTAGGATCAACCTGAATTGATTTCTTACCTCTCTCTCTCTCTCTCTCTCTCTCTCTCTCTCTCTCTCTCTCTCTCTCTCTCTCTCTCTCTCTCTCTCTCTCTCTCTCTCTCTCTCTCTCTCTCTCTCTCTCTCTCTCTCTCTCTCTCTCTCTCTCTCTCTCTCTCTCTCTCAGGGGGACTCTGGCAGTGGTCTAGTATGTTTGGGTCAATTGCATGGTCTGGTGTCCTGGGGTCAGGGCTGTGCCGTGCCCGGATACCCCGGAGTCTACGTCAAAGTGTGTGAGTTCCTCCCCTGGATCGATGAGACCATGAAGGCCAACATGTAACACCACTAGCTGCTTTCCTCCCTGTCTCTCAGACCTCCACTCCTCCAAACTCTTCCTCCCTGTCTCTCAGACCTCCACTCCTCCAAACTCTTCCTCCCTGTCTCTCAGACCTCCACTCCTCCAAACTCTTCCTCCCTGTCTCTCAGACCTCCACTCCTCCAAACTCTTCCTCCCTGTCTCTCAGACCTCCACTCCTCCAAACTCTTCCTCCCTGTCTCTCAGACCTCCACTCCTCCAAACTCTTCCTCCCTGTCTCTCAGACCTCCACTCCTCCAAACTCTTCCTCTCTGTCTCTCAGACCTCCTCTCCTCCAAACTCTTCCTCCCTGTCTCTCAGACCTCCACTCCTCCAAACTCTTCCTCCCTGTCTCTCAGACCTTCACTCCTCCAAACTCTTCCTCCCTGTCTCTCAGACCTCCACTCCTCCAAACTCTTCCTCCCTGTCTCTCAGACCTCCTCTCCTCCAAACTCTTCCTCCCTGTCTCTCAGACCTCCACTCCTCCAAACTCTTCCTCCCTGTCTCTCAGACCTCCTCTCCTCCAAACTCTTCCTCCCTGTCTCTCAGACCTCCTCTCCTCCAAACTCTTCCTCCCTGTCTCTCAGACCTCCTCTCCTCCAAACTCTTCCTCCCTGTCTCTCAGACCTCCACTCTTCCTCCCTGTCTCTCAGACCTCCACTCCTCCAAACTCTTCCTCCCTGTCTCTCAGACCTCCTCTCCTCCAAACTCTTCCTCCCTGTCTCTCAGACCTCCTCTCCTCCAAACTCTTCCTCCCTGTCTCTCAGACCTCCTCTCCTCCAAACTCTTCCCCTCTCTCTCTCGTTCTCCTCCTAGTTCAATACTAAAGTGGAATCAGCACAGAGTGTAAGCATGTCAAACACAATAAAGCCTGAAGTTACACTATCTTCCATCTGTCTGTTTTAGAAACTACCCTTTCATTACTATGTGGATTTTTATTGATATGATCAGTGGGCAAACTTCTGAGTACATTTTAACAACTTGAGGGAGGTGCAAAATATTTATTTGGGTTTCATGTTTGATCATATTAACATACAACTATAGTATGTAGGCTATATACCGTACTAGTCATACATCCCGGACAAGGTTCTGAGGGACTCTGCCCCAATTTGCAGTCATGAATTAAAGCCGAGGTTTGCAATATGTTTTAAGTATGGGGTAAATTATGAGGTAGCATATTGTCAATGCCCTACATACACACATCAAGCAATGAAAGAATGGGACCAGTTATTGGAACTGTGCAGCAGCTAACTCTGTTTGCTGTGCAGCAGAGGGCATCCGTGAGTTGTTCCATCAGTCTGTCCTTCTCCATTCACTTTGACGTTATTATTAGTAGATCAACAGGGCATTCTCCCTCCATATTAAGGCATACATAAGATACATAAGGTACATAAGATTAACAATGTCTGTTTTTCAGGAACAGTGGAAATGGACCTTTCTTATTCCTATTATCCATCCATTCTTGAGTCAGTCAGAGATGTTGTGCTTATCTTTTCTCCCAGAGTCAGGAGGACATGGTTCTCTCCCGCTCTCTCTGGCTGTACCCGAGCTCTGACGTCCGTTCACTCCTTTCTTTATGTCTCTTCTTCTGTTTCACTGAATCTGAGGCCCCTAACCAGGCTGCTCCACCTTTAAGATAAATGTTAGATAGGAATATGTACAGTTGAAGTCGGAAGTTAACATACACTTAGGTTGGAGTTATTAAAACTCGTTTTTCAACCACTCCACAAATTTCTTGTTAACAAACTATAGTTTTGGCAAGTCGGTTAGGACATCTACTTTGTGCATGACACAAGTAATTTTTCCAACAATTGTTTACAGACAGATTATTTCAATTATAATTCATGGTATCTAAATTCCAGTGGGTCAGAAGTTTACATACACTAAGTTGACTGTGCCTTTAAACAGCTTGGAAAATTCCAGAAAATTATGTCATGGCTTTAGAAGCTTCTGATAGGTTAATTGACATGATTTGAGTCAATAGGAGGTGTACCTGTGGATGTATTTCAAGGCCTACCTTCAAACTCAGAGCCTCTTTGCTTGTCATCATTAGAAAATCAAAAGAAATCAGCCAAGACCTCAGAAAAATAATTGTTGACCTCCACAAGTCTGGTTCATCCTTGGGAGCAATTTCCAAACGCCTGAAGGTACCACTTTCATCTGTACAAACAATAGTACGCAAGTATAAACACCATGGTACGACGCAGCCGTCATACCGCTCAGGAAGGAGAAGTGTTCTGTCTCCTAGAGATTAATGTACTTTGGTGCGAAAAGTGCAAATCAATCCCAGAACAACAGCAAAGGACCTTGTGAAGATGCTGGAGGAAATAGGTACAAAAGTATCGATATCCACAGTAAAACGAGTCCAATATCAACATAACCTTAAAATCCAGACTACGGTTTGCAACTGCACATGGGGACAAAGTTTGTACTTTTTGGAGAAATGTCCTCTGGTCTGATGAAACAAAAATAGAACTGTTTGACCATAATGACAATCATTATGTTCGAAGGATAAAAGGGGAGGCTTGCAAGCCGAAGAACACCATCCCAAACGTGAAGCACAGGAGTGGCAGCATCATGTTGTGGGGGTGCTTTGCTGCAGGAGGGACTAGTGCACTTCACAAAATAGATGGCACCATGAGCATGGAAAATTATGTGGATATATTGAAGCGACATCTCAAGGCATCAGTCAGGAAGTTAAAGCTTGGTCGCAAATGGGTCTTCCAAATGGACAATGCATACTTCCAAAGTTTTGGCAAAATGGCTTAAGGACAACAAAGTCAAGGTATTGTAGTGCCATCACAAAACCCTGACCTAAATCCTATAGAAAATGTGTGGGCAGAACTGAAAAAGCATGGGTGAGCAAGGAGGCCTACCAACCTTACTCAGTTACACCAGCTCTGTCAGGAGGAATGGGCCAACATTCAACCAACTTATTGTGGGGAGCTTGTGGAAGGCTACCCAAAACAATTGACCCAAGTTAAACAATTTAAAGGCAATGCTACCAAATACTAATTGAGTGTATGTAAACTTCTGACCCAATGGGAATGTGATGAAAGAAAAAAAAGCTGAAATAAATCATTCTCTATACTATTATTCTGACATTTCACCTTCTTAAAATAAAGTGGTGATCCTAACTGACCTAAGACAGGGAATTTTTACTAGGATGAAATGTCAGGAATTGTGAAAAACGTATTTTTGTATTTTGCTAAGGTGTATGTAAACTTCCGACTTCAACTGTATGAGAGAGAGGTGGGGGGGGGGGGGGGGGGGGGGGGAGGGAGAAAGAGAGAAATTAGTGAGGGGTCAACCTTTTGTGTGTTACAGTAAGTGGAGAAGCCCCTGTAAAATAGTTTATTTTGGTAAAGAACTGCCCTCCATTCCCTCCCTCCCCCCTCCTCTCTGATACTCACCCTCTCCACGGGACTGGGAGGAGACGGAACAGGAGGGGAGGTTTGGCTCTGAGACAGAATCCTCACTGTTACACAGAGAACACAACAACAGCATTCACCATCGTCATGTTTTAACACTTTGGAAAGCTAATACTGTATTCAAGGTGCCATACAAATAATGTTTACAATTAAAACATGGTACTTGTGGCCGCATTTACTTTTTTATGTATAGCAAGCATATTACTGTGTTACACTAAAAATAAACACACACTTTTTGAAGAAAGTCCCATTGGGGACAGGCATGGATGGCCTGTGAGAGATTGGGAGTGTGGGCGGTTGTCTGAATCCCCCAGAATTCTCCTCCCCACTACTAGCTAGCTCCTCCCCCCACTGGCATCTTAAGGGGAGGAGACAGAACACAAGAGCTCTCAATCAAGTTCAATGAGGAAGTACTGTAACCAAATTAATTATATTTAGTTTACAAAGTGGTGATTCAGTAAACTGTATGGCTATGGCCAGTAAACATCAGACCAAGGGAGGAACAAACAGTGAGCTAACATTGTTTCCATTGCCCTGTTTTATCTCCTGAGCTTCTTTAGGATGCAGGCTACAGTACACAATTTTTCTCTTTCCGACAAACATCTTCCATATTGTTGATTAATTTGAAATAAGTCTTAATAGCCTAAAATGCAGTTCTCCATCCACTGCTGTATGCATTTAGAGCTCACCTGTTAGTGCTGGCAGTGTGGTGTGTGAGCGCTCTGTCTGAGGGGGTGTCACTGTGAGCCTGTGGTGGAATAAGGACACACGTTTACCTGTCTACCGAAGCCCCAGTTATCAGTGAATATGGGTTAGACTTCTTCTTTCCATTGTGGTACTGTTACTATCAATTCTGTAGAGTGTGTGTTTGGGGGAACTTACAGAACGCGAGTTAGAGTGGGAGTATTTGGCCAGTATATCGGAGGGCTGTAAGGGGGCTTGTGGGGAAGGGCAGTGGGAGAAGGTGCTGTGTTTGGGAGGGAGGGGTGGAGCCAGGCGAGAGCTGGGGAACTGGTACTCTTCAGACGACATCTGCATCAGAGAGAGAGAGAGAGAGAGAGATAGAGAGATATATAGAGAGAGAGAGAGAGATAGAGAGAGAGAGAGAGAGAGAGAGAGAGAGGTGCAAGAGAAAAAACACTAAGAGACAGTGAAAGGGAACCCCACACCAGCCCTGCTCACAACCACACACACCCTCTTCATATAGGCCAGTTTTTTCATGACTAGCTGTACATCCTCCAGGTCATCTTCATCTTCCTCTTCCTCGCTGACAGACAGGTAAGGCTCCACCAGGATTGACTCTGTCCCTCTGATGTCACAGCGACAGTATGGGCAGGTGTGTCCATCCGACTTCTGCATCACATGGAATGATCACACTTGGTTAAGCAGAATAAACATTATCTACACATCTGTACTGTCTGTTAATGTGTGGAAACTCATGTGTCGGTGTATGTTTGTGTATTGTTGTATCAAATCAATTCACATTTTATTTGTCACATACTTGGTAACAACAGGTATAGACTAACAGTGAAATAGTTACGGGCCCTTCCCAACAATGCAGAGAGAAAATGATTGCTGTATGTCAAAAAGATCCCTGGGATGATGCAGTAATTTGGTTCCGTCAAGAGCATTCCTGAGCAGATGCATTTCCCATGCTGAAAGTGTAATACCCATAATATTGTCCTTTCGGTGTGTTATTTGCATGAAGCTACACTTACAGTAAAGCAACTGGTTTAGCATATCAAATTAAGATTGAGCATTCTACCATAGTTCACTTTGGTAAAAACTGGAGTATTTTGTTCAAATCTATTCTATTGTGTCGTCTTGGCCCCTGAATTGTGACTGTGACAGTGTGTGTCAGTGTGTGTCAGTGTGTGAGAGTGTGTGACCAGGTGAGGAGTGGAAACTCTAAGGGCGAGTTTCCTCAGTGTGAGTGTAGCATGAGGAGGATGTACGCTTCGGCTCACACAGGAAGTCCTAACCCACATGTTAGGACACGATGGCCCACAATACTGCTCTGCGTGCTGCTACGCCGGTTCACCTACTGATGTGTAGTGGGCTGGCTCACTGCAGACATTAACTGTCTGACCAAAAACCAATTCCATACAGTTAACCCAAATTGGTATGTTGATGATATACAGTGGGGCAAAAAAGTATTTAGTCAGCCACCAATTGTGCAAGTTCTCCCACTTAAAAAGATGTGAGAGGCCTGTAATTTTCATCATAGGTACACTTCAACTATGATAGACAAAATGAGAAGAAACAAATCCAGAAAATCACATTGTAGGATTTTTAATGAATTTATTTGCAAATTATGGTGGAAAATAAGTATTTGGTCACCTACAAACAAGCAAGATTTCTGGCTCTCACAGACCTGTAACTTCTTCTTTAAGAGGCTCCTCTGTCCTCCACTCGTTACCTGGATTGATGGCACCTGTTTGAACTTGTTATCAGTATAAAAGACACCTGTCCACAACCTCAAACAGTCACTCTCCAAACTCCACTATGGCCAAGACCAAAGAGCTGTCAAAGGACACCAGAAACAAAATTGTAGACCTGCACTAGGCTGGGAAGACTGAATCTGCAATAGGTAAGCAGCTTGGTTTGAAGAAATCAACTGTGGGAGCAATTATTAGGAAATGGAAGACATACAAGACCACTGATAATCTCCCTCGATCTGGGGCTCCATGCAAGATCTCATCCCGTGGGGTCAAAATGATCACAAGAACGGTGAGCAAAAATCCCAGAACCACACGGGGGGACCTAGTGAATGACCTGCAGAGAGCTGGGACCAAAGTAACAAAGCCTACCATCAGTAACACACTACGCCGCCAGGGACTCAAATCCTGCAGTGCCAGACGTGTCCCCCTGCTTAAGCCAGTACATGTCCAGGCCCGTCTGAAGTTTGCTAGAGAGCATTTGGATGATCCAGAAGAAGATTGGGAGAATGTCATATGGTCAGATGAAACCAAAATAGAACCTTTTGGTAAAAACTCAACTCGTCGTGTTTGGAGGACAAAGAATGCTGAGTTGCATCCAAAGAACACCATACCTACTGTGAAGCATGGGGGTGGAAACATCATGCTTTGGGGCTGTTTTTCTGCAAAGGGACCAGGACGACTGATCCGTGTAAAGGAAAGAATGAATGGGGCCATGTATCGTGAGATTTTGAGTGAAAACCTCCTTCCATCAGCAAGGGCATTGAAGATGAAACGTGGCTGGGTCTTTCAGCATGACAATGATCCCAAACACACTGCCCGGGCAACGAAGGAGTGGCTTCGTAAGAAGCATTTCAAGGTCCTGGAGTGGCCTAGCCAGTCTCCAGATCTCAACCCCATAGAAAATCTTTGGAGGGATTTGAAAGTCCGTGTTGCCCAGCAACAGCCCCAAAACATCACTGCTCTAGAGGAGATCTGCATGGAGGAATGGGCCAAAATACCAGCAACAGTGTGTGAAAACCTTGTGAAGACTTACAGAAAACGTTTGACCTCTGTCATTGCCAACAAAGGGTATATAACAAAGTATTGAGATAAACTTTTGTTATTGACCAAATACTTATTTTCCACCATAATTTGCAAATAAATTCATTAAAAATCCTACAATGTGATTTTCTGGATTTGTTTCTTCTCATTTTGTCTGTCATAGTTGAAGTGTACCTATGATGAAAATTACAGGCCTCTCTCATCTTTTTAAGTGGGAGAACTTGCACAATTGGTGGCTGACTAAATACTTTTTTGCCCCACTGTATATTAATAAAAGAGGATGTGGCTGGGTGATGTCAGAGACATTGTGTGAGCGAACAATGTGTGGTTTGGCTTTGAGGGTTTTGTTGGTGACGTCGTCAATCACAGAGTAGGCATACCTGCCATCCCGTGAGGCAGGGTTGGCACAGCAGGTGTCCGCAGGGCTGGATGCGTGTGTCCTTGTCTCTCTCTGTACAGATCTTACACAGCTGGAAGGTACTACCCATCTCACAGTACATCTCATACTCATCTTCTGTGACTTTGACCCTGCTTCTCTGTGCTGGTTCACACAGACTGGTGAGGTCTGGGTTCACATCACGTCCGTCAGGGTAAAGATAGCTGCAGACAAACACAACACAGAATTACACACATATTATGTAAAATGATTACAGGCCTATGCAAATGTTGTGTGTTAGTGTTGGTCAGCTGTTTGTTCACCTGCACCCGCCCACAATTTTTAATAACCCATCAGCACTCCTATTCCCAAGTCAAAATGTAGCTTACATTTGGTGTATCATTTTACTGCAAGAAATGCTTAGTTCTGCAGGAGTCAATATTAAGGCTATGTGAGAGGCCATATACCTACTGTTAGTGTCCAGATTTTGGTTTCCATTTAACCCATCTGAACTGTAGGCTACAGTTCCTTTGACTTGACATGGGGCTATTTGGAGTCCCCGTCTTGTGACTGTCGGACTAATATAGCACCTCACAGTCATCACACATAAATCACATAACCGATACTGCTTTCATCCTCTTTTACCACTTCACCAAATCTTTCCCAAACATTACTCCCTTCTCTTTATTTTCAACTCTCCATTTCCCAGCTTTTCTCTTATTGAATTAAACTCTGACATTGTCCTTTTTACCTCCTTGTATCGAAGTTCACTTTTTCTGCCAATCCCAAAAGCATTTGGCAATTGGCGTGTAGACTATTTAGTGCTCGTACAGTTAGGCCCAGAAGCTTAGGCTTATGCTCTAAAGCCATTGCCGGAAGGCCTAATATAATTCAATTGAAACCTCAGTGTTTGTCGATTTTTTAAGGAATTGTTTTCTCTGTATTCAACCCGCCCGCCACCCAGCCACCCTTCATCCACACAATATTTAATGACCCTAAACCCACCTCACGGATATAACCGCGGGTACCTTTTTTTATGTGTCAACCCGCGCAACACTAGTGTGTGTGTCAGTGGAGGCTGCTGAGGGGAGAACGGCTCATAATAATGACCAGAATGGCGCAGATGGAATGGCATCAAACACATGGAAACCATGTCTTTGATGAATATGATACCGTTCCACTGATTCCACTCCAGTCATTACCACCAGCCTGTCCTCCTCAATTAAGGTTCCACCAACCTCCTGCGGTGTGTCCATGAGCGTGTTTACTTACCAGCCCTCCCTGAAGCCCTGGATGAGGGCCTGGTAGAGAGGTGTATTCTGGGGGATCGTCTGTACGATGCCGCCATCACCTGTCACATGACCAATGGCCCACTGGCCCATCTGAGTGCAGCTCAGACGGAAGATATAGCTGGACAGAGATACACAGTTCACATGGAAACGTCTCTACTGGAGTTCATACAGATTTGACCATGAAATACAGGTAACTGCCAAAATAAAGGAAACACCAACATGAAGTGTCTTAATAGGGCATTGGGCCACGAGCCAGAACAGCTTCAATGCATCCTTGGAATAGATTTTACAAGTGTCTGGTAATCTATTGGAAGGATGCGACACCATTCTTCCACGAGATATTCAATAATTTGGTGTTTTGTTGATGGTGGTTGAAAATGGTGCCTCAGGCGCCGCTCCAGAATCTCCCATAAGCGTTCAATTAGGTTGAGATCTGGTGACTGAGATGGCCATAGCATATGGTTTACATTGTTTCCATGCTCATCAAACCATTCAGTGACCTCTCATGCCCTGTGGGTGTCATCTTATAGGGGCATAGCCATAGTAGCCAAAATAATGGGCAAAATAATGGCCTGCCCAGCATTTTTGTACATGATCCTATGAATAATGGGATGTTAATTTCTTAATTAACTCAGGAACCACACCTGTGTGGAAGCACCTTCTTTCACTATACTTTGTACCCCTCATTTCCTCACGTTTTTCCATTATTTGGGCAGTTACCTCTATGTATCTAGGTTTTATTCTTTACTATCACTATAATTATTATGTCAGCATTAAAAGTAATTATTGCAGATATTGTTGTAGGTTATGGTAAAGCTACACCTCCTCTCTTTTCTCCGGAGCCCCTCCTATCCCCCTGTTCCTTCCCTTCATCTACTCTCTCTCGCCACACCCCAACCCATCCACCCCCAAACAATCTCTCCTGTCCTCACCTCCCGGGCCGGTGCAGGTAGTTTTGGAGGCGGGCTTTGACCTGGTCGTAGGTGAGGAAGGCCATGTAGCCGGGGTGGGTCACTGCCAACTGGTTCCAGTTCCTCAGAAGAGACCTCCATGGCTGACAGGAGAGGGGAGGACATATTTACTATCAGTTGAAATACAGTATGTGTTATTTCTTTCCACTTTGGAATGTTTTGGCTATCTTTAGACAGTGGGAGAGAAAGAATTAGATAGACATCTTGTAAAGTGGCAGAAGGCATATTCACTGAACATTATGTGAGGTGTCTAATTAACCAGGATGTAGGGCTACATAGAACAGGGCTAAGATATATGGATCACATGTACCTGGAATAGCCTGGTGAAGATGTCAAACTCAAACACTGAGATGTGGTCGTTACAGGTGAGATCTACAGTTGACTTTAGAGCCATGGACTCCATCCCCTCTTCAAAGCCATGGTCCCTACGGAGATGCTGCTTAAAACTGCTCCACTGCACAATACACCTAGGAGAGAGAACGAGAGGAGGGGAGGAGAGGGAGAGAGGGGTGGGAGATAAAGGAAAAATGAAAGTGAGAGAGAGAACGAGAGGAGGGGAGGAGAGGGAGAGGGGGGTGGGAGATAAAGGAAAAAGAAAGTGAGAGAGAGAAAGAGAGTGAAAGTGAGAGGAATAAAAACGTGCCAAAAGAAGATCAAAAATCACAAGTGGAGGAACAGAATACTTTTCACAAGACTAGAAAAAGACTGCGCCTGCACTACCGGTTAAAAGTTTTAGAACACCTACTCATTCAAGGGTTTTCCTTTATTTTTTACTATTTTCTACATTGGAATCATGTAGTAACCAAAAAAGTGTTAAACAAATCAAAATATATTTTATATTTGAGATTCTTCAAATATCCACAATTTGCCTTGATGACAGCTTTGCACACACTTGGCATTCTCTCTACCGGCTTCATGAGGTAGTCACCTGGAATGCATTTCAATTAACAGGAGAGCCTTCTTAAAAGTTAATTAGAGGAATTTCTTTCCTTCTTAATGCATTTCAACCAATAATTTGTGTTGTGACAAGGTAGGTGTGGCATATATAAGATAGCCATATTTGGTAAAATACCAAGTCCATATTATGGCAAGAACAGCTCAAATAAGCAAAGAGAAATGACAGTCCATCATTACTTCAAGACATGAAGTTCAGTCATAGGAATGGATGACCCAGAGTTACCTCTGCTGCAGAGGATAAGTTCATTCGAATTACCAGTCTCAGAAATTGCAGCCCAAATACATGCTTCACTGAGTTCAAGTATGTCGTAGCTGAATTAGAATTCGTTAGGTAACATTGATAAATAAGATGTTTATTTACTTTATACTTGTCATTAGAATGTCTTCTTTTGGACTATACTGTTGGCAGTTGCATTTTCCTTTCTTCTCTAGGGAAAAGTCACCTGGGGCTCAGAGAGGGGAGAGGTCAGGCTTGTCTTTTACATGTCTGGTAATATGCAGAATATCAGAAAGGGAGAAGTCAGGTTTGAACATTGTCTTCAGATGTGAATATATCTGTGAAACTATGTGAAGGGCTCGACTATGTCTGTACTCCAGTCACTCCCTTCGCTTCCCATTGGGGGGAGGAGTATGGCAGTGTCTGGAACCATTATATTACCCCTCTGATGTTGCATGAATCTTGACCTAGTATATGACCTAGAGGCTCACTCCCCTCCGTGAGCTTGTCCAGGAGGGAAGGTATTTGAGATGGGTGTATCTAGAATTGACAATTGATATATGCCATTGGATGAGGTAATGTTTTGGTACTAGGAAGTACCAAGAACGAGAAGTAGAACCTCGTCTAAGAGACCAAACTGAATGATAATTTATAGCTAATGCTATCTGGCTATGGGATACTCCTCTTTCAATTAAAAGGCCATTTGTGAAGTTTCTAAGATCTGTGGTTCGTCATGTGAGTTGAGAGGGGTGTATCTTGGCTATAAAAGATACTAAGTATTATTTTGTAAGCACTCTCAGAGAATTAATTTATAGACACTGAATTGATCTGAGAGTCAAAGGGCTATGGTGAAGCTCATATAATTAAAGATGGCCTTTAAAATATAACTCTGACTTGTGTGTGGTTTGTAAACTCTCCTCATTTAGTAATACAGGAAATTACCACGACAAGTAACAGACACATCTCAACATCAACTGTTCAGTGGAGACTGTGTGAATCAGGTCTTCATGGTCAAATTGCTGCAAAGAAACCATTACTAAAGGAAGAAGAGACTTGCTTGGAGATTTTTGGTTCCAACCTGCCGTGTCTTTGTGAGACGCGGTGGGGTGAACGGATGATCTTCACATGTGCATTTCCCACTGTAAAGCATGGAGGAGGAGATGTGATGGTGTGGGGGTGCTTTGCTGGTGACACTGTCTGTGATTTATTTAGAACTCAAGGCACACTTAACCAGCATGGCTACCACAGCATTCTGCAGCGATTGCCATCCCATCTGGTTTTGGCTTAGTGGGACTATCATCTGTTTTTCAACAGGACAATGACCCAACGCACCTCCAGGCTGTGTAAGGGCTATTTGACCAAGAAGGAGAGTGATGGAGTGCTGCATCAGATGACCTGACCTCCACAATCCTCAACCAAATTGAGATGGTTTGGAATGAGTCGGACTGCAGAGTGAAGGAAAAGCAGCCAACAAGTGCTCCGCATATGTGGGAACTCCTTCAAGACTGTTGGAAAGCATTCCAGGTGAAACTGGTTGAGAGAATGTCAAAGCTGTCATCAACCCAAAGGTTGTCATTTGAAGAATCTCAAATCTCAAATATATTTCGATTTTTTTGGGGTTCCTACATGATTCCATGTGTTATTTCATAGTTTTGATTTCTTCACTATTATTCTACAATGTAGAAAATAGAAAAAATAAAGAAAAACCCTTGAATGAGTAAGTGTTCTAAAACTTTATACCGGTAGTGTATATACAAATAGACTGTTCCTATTTGTGGAATGTTCTGTCAAGTCCACGTCCCTTATTCAATTCTAGTTCCACTGTTACCCCACCCAACACTCACTTGTTTCCAAATGCTCGCCTCCAGAACTCTCCGGCCTCTGTCTTAGTCAGCCTGTAGGTGTGGCCTTGAAAGCTTCCCTCGGGAAACATGGCCCTCAGCTCCCAGAGCATGTGACTGAAGAGCAGGGACAGCTTGGTCAAGTTTCTCCTGTGAATAACAGAAAATAACATGAAGCTATTCTGAGCTTTTTACAATGTATCAACTAGGGTGATAAGGGTAGGCATTCTGGTCCATAGCTTCAAACGCAACAGTGGCAGCTAGAATGAAAGTAAACTTTAGATCTCAAAGATATAATGGGTATTGTACCCTCTAACAAGCAATAATATATCCCTCTCTTTCTCTTTCTCTCTCTCTCACTTCAATTCAATTTATGGGGCTTTATTGGCATAGGAAACATATGTTTACATTGCCAAAGCAAGTGAAATAGATCAGTAAACAGTAAACATTATTCACAAAAGTTCCAAAAGGATAAAGACATTTAAAATGTTATATTATGTCTATATACAGTATTGTAATGATGTGCAAATAGTTAAAGTACAAAAGGGAAAATAAATATGCATAAATATAGGTTTTATTTACAATGGTGTTTGTTCTTCACTGGTTGCCCTTTTCTTGTAGCAACAGGTCACATATTTTGCCGCTGTGATTGCACACTGTGGTATTTCACCCAATAGATATGGGAGTTTTTATCAAAATTGGATTTGCTTTCGATTTCTTTGTGGGTCTGTGTAATTTTAGGGGAATATGTTTCTCTAATATGTCATACATTGGGCAGGAGGTTAGGAAGTGCAGCTCAGTTTCCACCTCCTTTTGTGGGCAGTGTGCACATAGACTGTCTTCTCTTGAGAGCCAGGTCTGCCGTCGGTGGCCTTTCTCAATAGCAAGGTTATGCTCACTGAGTCTACATTGTCAAAGATTTCCTTAATTCTGGGTCAGTCACAGTGGTCAGATATTCTGCCACGGTGTACTCTCTGTTTAGGGCCAAAAAGCAATATAGTTCACTTAGTTTTTTTGTAAATTCTTTCCAATGTGTCAAGTAATTCTCTTTTTGTTTTCTCATGATTTGGTTGCGTCTAATTGTGTTGCTGTCCTTGGGCTCTGTGGCATCTGTTTGTGTTTGTGAACAGAGCCTGCTTAGGGGGCTCTTCTCCAGGTTCATTTCTCTGTAGGTGATGGCTTTGTTATGGAAGATTTGGGAATCACTTCCTTTAGGTGGTTGTAGAATTGAGTGTCTCTTTTAGCGGGTATCGGCCTAATTCTGCTCTGCATGAATTATTTGGTGTTTTACGTTGTACACTGAGGATATTTTTGCTGAACTCCGCATGCAGAGTCTCAATTTGGTGTTTGTCCCATTTTGTGAATTCTTGGAGGGTGAGCGGACCCCAGACCTCACAAACATAAAGGGCAATGGGTTCTATAACCAATTCAAGTATTTTTAGCCATTGGTATGTCAAATTTTATGTTCCCTTTGATGGCATAGAATGCCCTTCTTGACTCATCTCTCAGATCGTTCACAGCTTTGTGGAAGTTACCTGTGGCGCTGATGTTTAGGCCGAGGTATGTATAGTTTTTTGTGTGCTGTAGGGCAACGGTGTCCAGATGGAATTTGTATTTGTGGTCCTGACAACTGGATCTTTTTTAGAACACCATTACTTTTGTCTTACTGAGATTTACTGTCAGGGCCCAGGTCTGACAGAATCTGTGCAGAAGATCTAGGTGCTGCTGTAGGCCCTCCTTGGTTGGGGACAGAAGCACCAGATCATCAGCAAACAGTAGACATTTGACTTCAGATTCTAGTAGGGTGAGGCCGGTGGCTGCAGACTGTTCTTGTGCCCTCGCCAATTCGTTGATATATATATTGAAGAGGGTGGGACTTAAGATGTAACCCTGTCTCACCCCCCGACCCTGTGGAAAGAAATGTGTGTGTTTTTGCCAATTTTAACTGCACACTTGTTGTTTGTGGATATGGATTTTATAATGTTGTATCTTTTCCCCCAACACCACTTTCAATCAATTTGTATAGCAGACCCTCATGCCAAATTGAGTTTAAATATTTTTTGAAATTAACAAAATATGAGAAGACTTCGCCATTGTTTTGGTTTGTTTGTTTGTTTGTCAATTAGGGTGTGCAGGGTGAACACGTGGTCTGTCGTGCGGTAATTTGGTAAATAGCCAATTTGACATTTGCTCAGTATATTGTTTTTGCTGGGGAAATATACGAGTCTGCTGTTAATGATAATGCAGGGGATTTTCCCAAGGTTGCTGTTGACGCATATCCCCCGGTAGTTATTGGGGTCAGATTTGTCTCCATTTTTGTGGATTGGGGTGATCAGTCCTTGGTTCCAAATATTGAGGAGAATGCCAGAGCTGAGGATGATGTTAAAGATTCAAGTTTAAGTATAGCCAATTGGAATTTGTGGTCTGTATATGTTATCATTTAGGATACCATAAACCCCACAGGCCTTTTTGGATTGGAGGGTTTGTATTTTGTCCTGCAGTTCATTCAATGTAATTGGAGTCCAGTGGTTTCTGGTAGTCTATAATAGTTGATTCTAAGATTTGTATTTGATCATGTATATATTTTTGCAGTTTGTTCTTTGTTATAGAGCCAAAAAGATTGGAGAAGTGGTTTATCCATACATCTCCATTTTGGATAGATAACTAGTCGTATTGTTGTTTGTTTAGTTTTTCAATTTTCCCAGAAGTGTTTAGATTCTATGGATTCTTCAATTACATTGAGCTGATTTCTGTCTCTCTCATTCACTCACTCACTCACTCACTCACTCACTCACTCACTCACTCACTCACTCACTCACTCACTCACTCACTCACTCACTCACACACACAGGTACATTTGTGCTTGTACAAACAGGATGTCACAGTCTTGCTCTTCCTGTTCTTGTTGTGCCACAGAAACAGAATTTTCCGTTAGCAACTTGACCAACCAACAAGACACTCAAAAGTTACTGTGTGGCTCTTCTCTTGAGTGTGTGTCTATTATTAGCCTGCAAGGGACAGTAACGATCCGGCCATAAACCTCTTACTGTGTGTTCCAATCACTGTCTCAACCATTCTCTCATCTCTCTGGCTGTATGGGCATTTGAGAGCAGGACTGAAGTTTCCATCCTAAACTAACCTGGTTGACCATGTTCATTTCTTACTTTCCACCACACTCATTCACTGTATCCTGTCTACAGTTGAGCTCAATGGTGTGTGTAAAGCATAGCAACTTCTTATTGGAAAGAAAGAGCTCACATGGCATTGATACTGTACCTACAGTACGTGTGACAGTACTATATGCCTGCCTCTATCTGCAGACCAACAAGGCGACAGTGCATGTGGCACAGTTACCGGTTTTTGCAATAGACTGTTATCACTAATGTAATATACAATATCTACCTGGTAGCTGTTACTTATTGTTGCAACAACTATGGTTAATTGCAATTGCACCTGCAGGGACTTGCCACTGCTTGTCAAAGCCAAAGCAACACTACATTGACTCAATGGCAATTTCCCTGCCATTGAATTTAGCTTTATAGCAAACTACGGCATTTTACCCAGGCGTGGGCAGTGTGTAAAAACGTATAAGAACAGAGAAACATCTATATTTGTTTGTGTGTTGCTTTCCATGAACAGAAAAAGGTTTGAAGGAGAGTGTGGGCGAGTAGGAGGTTTGAATGGTTATTTCATTGTATGTGGGTGTTATTAATATATACTAACAATAATCTGCCTCAGTTGTTTATTTAATAAACTTTTGTTATGACATGGCATAATGCAAACTAATGTTATTTCATGATACACACATTCTGTATATTCAGAGAGCAAAATATGGACGACAAGGAGCGAAGGGAATAACAGTTATGTTAAGACTTGCCAGTCCTGCTGTACTGCATTGCACTGAACATGCATCCTTAGCCAAGCCCTGTTCTTCTTACCATTAGTGAGATTCAGCATTTTGGAAAAATTACACATAGCTCATAGCTTTTTCTTGATTTCACAGATAATACAGACTTTTTTGTATTATTGTAATAATATTATCTGTTTAGCGTAAGTCTGGAAATTTACATACACTTAGGTTGGAGTCATTAAAACTCATTTTTCAACCACTCCCCAAATTTCTTGTTAATTAACAAACTATAATGTTGGTAAGTCGGTTAGAACATCTACTTTGTGCATGACACAAGTAATTTTTCCAACAATTGTTTACAGACAGATTATTTCAATTATAATTCACTATCACAATTCCAGTGGGTCAGAAGGTTACATACACTAAGTTGACTGTGCCGTTAAACAGCTTGGAAAATTCCAGAAAATTATGTCATGGCTTTAGAAGCTTCTGATAGGCTAATTGACATCATTTGAGTCAATTGGAGGTGTACTTGTGGATGTATTTCAAGGCCTACCTTCAAACTCAGTGCCTCTTTGCTTGACATCATGGGAAAATAAAAATAAATCAGCCAAGACCTCAGAAGAGAAATTGTAGACCTCCTCAAGTCTGGTTCATCCTTGGGAGCAATTTCCAAACGCCTGAAGGTACCACGTTCATCTGTACAAACAATAGTACGCAAGTATAAACACCATGGGACGACGCAGCCGTCATACCGCTCAGGAAGGACACGCAATCTGTCTCCTAGAGATGAACGTACTTTGGTGCGAAAAGTGCAAATCAATCCCAGAACAACAGCAAAGGACCTTGTGAAGATGCTGGAGAAAATAGGTACAAAAGTATCGATATCCACAGTAAAACGAGTCATATGTCCACATAACCTGAAAGGCCGCTCAGCACTGCTTCAAAACCGCCATAAAAAAATCCAGACTACGGTTTGCAACTGCACATGGGGACAAAGATTGTACTTTTTGGAGAAATATCCTCTGGTCTGATGAAACAAAAATAGAACTGTTTGGCCATAATGACCATCGTTATGTTTGGAGGAAAAAGGTGGAGGCTTGCAAGCCGAAGAACACCATCCCAACCATGAAGCACGGGAGTGGCAGTATCATGTTGTGGGGGTGCTTTGCTGCAGGAGGGACTAGTGCACTTCACAAAATAGATGGCACCATGAGCATGGAAAATTATGTGGATATATTGAAGCAACATCTCAAGACATCAGTCAGGAAGTTAAAGCTTGGTCACAAATGGGTCTTCCAAATGGACAAGGACCCCAAGCATACTTCCAAAGTTGTGGCAAAATGGCTTAAGGACAACAAAGTCAAGGTATTGGAGTGGCCATCACAAAGCCCTGACCTCAATCCTACAGAAAATTTGTGGGCAGAACTGAAAAAGCGTGTGCGAGCAAGGAGGCCTACAAACCTGACTCAGTTACACCAGCTCTGTCAGGAGGAATGGGCCAACATTCACCCAACTTATTGTGGGAAGCTTGTGGAAGGCTACCCAAAACATTTGACCCAAGTTAAACAATTTGAAGGCAATGCTACCAAATACTAATTGAGTGTATGTAAACTTCTGACCCACTGGGAATGTGATGAAAGGAAAAAAAGCTTAAATAAATCATTCTTTCTACTATTATTCTGACATTTCACCTTCTTAAATTAAAGTGCTGATCCTAACTGACCTAAAACAGGGAATTTCTACTTGGACTAAATTTCAGGAATTGTGAAAAACTGAGTTTAAATGTATTTGGCTAAGGTATACGTAAACTTCTGACTTCAACTGTATAATTGAGAAATATTTGTTTAATTTTGTACTTTGAGTAATTAACAAATATTAGAAACAATATTACAACATTTCCAAATTTATAAAGAAGATACAATATTTACATCATTTTGTTCATGATTGTCTTTAAAACACCACCCTGAAACGTCTCAGAGAACCACACTGCCTTTCTCCATGGCCCGTATATCCCAGAGAGTTGTTGCGATCACCCAGTTTCACCCAGTTACTATTAGCATGATAAAGCCTCAGGTCCACTCCATTGTCTCTCTGAGACATTAGTAGTCTCAACGGAACAGAGGTTTGGTTCCAAACACTGAGTCACTCAGATACATTTCTTCCCAAAACACCCGCCTTAAAAACTGCACAACTACTGCACAACTACTAAATAACTAAATGTATCTGCAGTAGTGTGAACCTAAATGCCATGTTGATTCTGTGTTTATGTTTTAAGACAGCCGACTTGAGGGAACTGGGAATGTTGATTTTTGTCTCGCTGGTACTATAACTGGATAATAATGGGTGCTCAGGTCTATTTGTGTCATTGTGGTTCTGCTCTGTCTCTGGCTGTGCTCCAAAATTCACTTACTGTACATATCAAGTCTAATGCCAACCAAGGCCTTTATGAATTTGCCAATCTAACACCATGCATTTTAATTTTCCTAGTTGGCTTTAGTTACTTGAGAATTTATTTGAATATTGGCCATTGAGAATATTGGCGGAAAGTCTGTGTCATGGTGCTGGTGGAGTCAGATATCTCGGACACGTGCCTGCCCTTGACCCCACAGCTGATTTATTTGTCTTAGTAAAGGTCAGCCCTTTTTCGGGTGAAAGGGTCAACATATTAAATGTACTCTAAATCAATGGTATCCTCCGGGTTCAATTTCTGGTATGGTATAATAGTTTTGTAGCCTACAGATGCATAATGTTTTTTGAGTGGTAATTGTTTCACTTTCATGGATATAAAAAGTATTCATGTTTATTCATGCTAGCTTAAAAGTGAAAGAGGAGAGCAAAAACCATGTCAACAATGTGCAGTGTTGGGGAGTAGTGAACTCCATGTAGCTCAACTAGTAATTCAACTACATTTAGCAGTAGCTTGGTGGTAGTTGAGCTCAATTCAAATATTGGTAGTGTTTTTAGTAGTGAATTACTTTGTTGTAATGTTGTGATGTAGCTAACTATTGGGACTAGACACTTTTTAATTTGGAAAAGGAAAATAATATAAAGGTGTAGTAGACAATAATTTCCTTCCTTTTCGGCATCAGACCTGCCTAGTTCTCACTTGAAACATACTTTTGTGTTTAATAGGCTTAATTACACATTCTGTTAACATATCACCCCAAAGTGATCTGTTCTTGCAATTTGTAGTCTATGACATTTAAGAATTAGATATTAGAATTTGGATGTAGTGAACTACACTGAGTGTACAAAACATTTAGCTCTGAACAGGTGAATCCAGGTGAAAGCTATGATCCCTTATTGATGTCACCTGTTAAATCCACTTCAATCAGTTTAGATGAAGGGGAGGAGACAGATTAAAGAAGGATTTTTAAGTCTTGAGACAATTGAGACATGGATTGTGTATGTGTGCCATTCAGCGGGTGAATGGGCAAGACAAAATATGCTTTTGAACGGGGTATGGTAGTAGGTGTCAGGCACACCGGTTTGAGTGTGCCAAGAACTGCAACGCTGCTGAGTTTTTCACGCTCAACAATTTCCCGTGTGTATCAAAAATGGTCCACCACCCAAAGGACACCCAGCCAACTTGTCACAACTGTGGGAAGCATTGGGGTCAATATGCGCCAGCATCCCTGTGGAACGCTTTCAACGCCCTGTAGAGTCCATGCCCCAAAGAATTGTGGCTGTCTGAGGAACACCTTATTTCAATATTAGGAAAGTGTTAGGAAGGTGTTCCTAATGTTTTGGACACTGTGTCTACATTGGGAAATATTTCATAGTTTAGAATTGCTAGACAAAGTTCTCTGTACGGACTAAAAGTCTTGTTTTGTCCTGGCACTGCCAAAAGCGCTTGGCAGGCTTTATGTAAAATTATTGTGGTGTGTTTAATATTTTTATTTGGGGTTACAGACTATCCTATATAGTCATTTACTTGTGATTATCACTGCCAAATCTAATAAACAATTAGAAAATGGGTTCTCAGGCTTGGCAATAGGTCTGTGCTAGATAACAAATGACCCTATCTGGTAGTCACATCGTGGCGAGCATCATGTCTCTCAGCCTGGACTGAAATCTCCCCCTGGCCCCTCACATGGCACGAACGTATAGAGCCTGTCTGCTAGACTATGCACTACAGACAGGATATCACTGTAAGCTTGGGCCAGCATCCCTGTGGAACGCTTTCAACCCCTTGTAGTCCATTACCCGACGAATTGAGGCTGTTCTGAGGGCAAAAGGGGGTGCAAGTTAATATTTGGAAGGTATTCCTAATGTTTTATACATTCTGTAGAAAACTATATTCTCTTAACGGTAGCTTGAGTGTGTGTAGCTTAATTTCTTCCAGTGTAAAGTAATTGGTAGCTTGGTAAACTATATTTTTAGAGTAGCTTCCCCAACACTGACAATGCGTATGATAATTGGATTAAGCGCCAAATCCTAACTGGAGACACATGCAGGTAAATTTCTGAGCCGTTTGAGTTTTTACAAAGATATTGTTTACGACCCCATATATCAAGTTATGCTCCAGCTCTTGTTGTTCTCTCTCACCTGTAGCTGGACATCTCCTCGAACATCTTATCGCGCCCCTCTTTAAACAGCAGCACGGCCCGGTTAGTCTTATCCAGCAGGTGTCTTGCATGGATCCTCAGGTACTCCCCCTCATCGCCCCGGGGGGCCTGCCCCCCAGCTGCAGGCCCCCTGTACGGCTCCCACACCTGGGTGAGCAGCGTGGCTGTCTCTGAGACCACCTCGGGGAGGTACGGGGGGCTGTTCCTCAGGCCAAGCCTGGGGTTGGTACATAGTCGATGCAGCTTCTCCAGCCTCTTCAGGGCCTTGTCCACCTGCCGCCGGTCAGAGGCACTGGGCGGCTGGGAGGTGGATTTCAGGCTCCGGTCAGATCCTAGCCCCTTCCCTCCCGTGGCCATTGTCCTGAGGAGGGATTCCTGGTTGTGGTGTGTTAGTCTGAGGGGGATCTGTTCAGTGCAGCCTGACGGTTTCTGTCTGGCAGCCCTATCTATGACAGTTGAATGAGGGAGTGGTCTAGATGTCTGTCATGTCTGGCATGGACGGCTTAGTAAATGTTGTCATTGAATCTTTATGGTTGACAGCTTGAGTTGAAAAGAGCACACTTTATCCAATATATCTTCACCAGTGTTCCTCAGTATCCAAAGAATAATCCAATGAAATCAGGTTATCCAGATAGGGGCAGAGAGCCAGAATATACCATAGTCCAACAGGAATGGAGACAACTGCTGTGGTTTAGAAAGAATGGAGGTGAAATGTCTTGTCCAGAAAAGTGCAAACAAATAATCTCTCAAAACTGTTTACAAACAATCTTTCAAAAAATGGTGGTTTTTCAAGCCTGCATTCATAAAGTCCTCAATTCATAAATCATCAATTTCTTTGGTCAGTTCTCCAGAAGTAGCCAATATTTTTTAAACAGTCTCTTTCCCGTTCAGTTTGTAAAGAGAAAACCCTGAAAGAGAGAGAGCAAGGGAGGGCAGAACAAGACAGACAAATAACCACTCACCCTTCCTAAACAATCTCAACCCCTCTCCTCCCCTGTTCTCTCCTCCCCTTCTTACTCAACATTTTACGCTCTCATGCCCAGGCACTATCTCTCCCCCCATGTGGCGTAACTCTCTCTGATTTCATCTACAACACACAAATGGTGTCTCAGATATAGACCCCAGGTTCTCTTTGCAGCACAACGGAAACTTTTTTATGTCTCAGTCTGACTCTGGCTGGCCCCTCTTTCTCTCTTTGTTTTGTGTCATTTTCTCATGCTCTCTCTCTCTCGCTCTCACTCTCTTTGATGTTCTTCCGGGTTTGCAGCCAGACAAACAGGTTTGTAGTCTTTGTGTGTGAAGGTGGAGTGAGGCTGAGATAGGTTTGGGCTTAGAGGTAACCGATTAGTAAGAAAGGAGGGGGGAAGAGGAAACAGGGAATACCAACAAGGAGAGTGTGTTGTGTAGAGAGTAGTAACAAAGAGAGAGTAGAGAGAAGAGAAAAAGAGGGAATAGAAAAAGAGAGGGAGAGTAGTGGAAACGTATAGTGATTAGATGTCACAAAGATGAAGAGCACTGTGCTACAGGATGTATGTGAAGTCATTGCACTGCAGGTCAAGGCCCAGTGATGTTTAATGTTTAAAGCAGCCCTCAACTGCTGTCTTCCCTTTGTGAGACCGTGGGACCAAGCAGAAATGAACTGTTAGCACCATATTCTTCTCTGTTGTGACATTTGTAAAGGGAAACTATATAGAGAGAACGGTAAATGCCATCCCAATGGGATAAGGTTGGAGGTGTCTAAAAACCTCCACAGACTCATGAATGCATATTTTCTATTCATTTTTGGTTGACAGGACAAAAAACACAAATCAACAGATATTATACAAATAAACACTGTCAAGTGTTGTGGTCCATATTTTAATATTGTCTTATTTTGCACATTGTCGAGACAATTACAGTTCAAGTTGACCTCATGAATAAGTTCAATAAGTTCACAGTCCCCAAATCCAGAACAAATTCAAGAAAGCGTACAGTATTATATAGAGCCATTATTGCATGGAAGTCCGTTCCGTTCCATCTCATATTGCTCAAGTGGACAGCAAACCTGGTTTAAAAAAACAGATAAAGCAACACCTCAGGGCTTAACGCCTCTCCCCTATTTGACCTAGATAGTTTGTGTGTATGTACTGATATCTAGGCTACAAGTGCCTTTTGTAAAAAATGTAAAATAAACATTTCGGTAGTACTGTCCTTGAGCTGTTGTCTATTAAAGTTCTGTATTATGTCATGTTTCATGTTTTGTGTGGAACCCAGGAAGAGTAGATGCTGCTTTTGCAAAAGCTAATGGGGATCCTAATAAAATACAAATACCAAAATATCAGGAATAAGGAAATCCATTGCAGTGTGTGAGGCTTGCCATCGTAAGGGAACCATTCTCTTGGCTGCTGTTAGGCCTGGGTGTTAGGTTTAGTGTAGAGTCATCATTAAGCAGTAGCACATTGGAAAGACATGGGATGTGTTAAGATAAAATGCTTGATAATGATGAAGCCAAGTCACAGTTGACCAAATGGAGAAAACCACTTTGCACCTTTCCTGTATGATTAGGTCTCTACTGCTTAGAAGTGGCAGAGACTGGAACTGCATTGGCCTGGTAGAATTCTTTATAACCAGACTATGCTTACAATATCCACATGATGGAGACACTGGCAACAAGTTCACAGTCCGAGCGTGTGAGGCTGCTCACTGCGCCAAAGAGATCTCCAAGTGTATGCTGCAATGTTTACAGAGACTCGGGGTCTTCCCTTCATCATTCTCCAGTGCCCGTCACATTCAGTTTGTTGTCAATTTACACTCAGTGGCCAGTTTATTAGGTACACCATCCCGTTCACAAAAATTGTTCACTCCTACAGACAGTGAGTCACTGTGGCTTCTATATAAAGCAGGCAGACAGGCATGGAGGCATTCAGTTACTGTTCGATTGAACGTTAGAATTGGTAAAACGAGTGACCTAAGCAACTTTGAGCGTGGTATGATCGTCAGTACCAGGCGTGCTATTTCCAGTATCTCAGAAATGGCCGGCTTTTCATGCACAACAGTCAGCGGCAGTCCTGTAGGCAGAGACAGCTTGTTAATGAGAGAGGTCGAAGGAGAATGGCAAGAAATGTGCAAGCTAACAGGCAGGTCACAAACAGGAAAATAAATAACAGAGCAGTACAACAGTGGTGTGCAGAACGGAATCTCGGAACGCACATCCCATTGATCCTTGTCACAGATGGGCTATTACAGCAGACGACCACCCCAGGTTCCACTTCTATCAGCTAAAAACAAGAAGAAGCGGCTCCAGTGGGCACGTGATCAACAACATTGTACAATTGAGGAGCGGAAAAATATTGCCTGGTCCGAGTCCAGTGAATCCTGGTTCCTGTTGCATCATGCTGATGGCAGAGT